>NC_047666.1:34726480-34841287 GCF_011762505.2 Arvicanthis niloticus
AAGAGTTATGAAAGCAATGGGAGCGGGAGGATGAAGATGCTGGGCTCCTCTGGGAGGAAAAATACACTTTGAAGAAGCCTTTTCTGAGTCTTCTACCCACAGGTCTGGAATTCACACTTGGAACACCATAGACAGCTCTCTGCTTGTTTTGGTGGGGTGGTTCTCATGATAATCAACAAGTGCTGTCAGAGGTGTGGAGTACAAGAGAGAGCAGGCCAGCCACCCTAACCCCTTCTCCAGTGGTGAGGAGTAGCTGTGTCACTTTCTGGGCCACCACGGGGTGCCCCATAGCTTATTACTTCAGAGGAAAAAGAGGGAACAAGACTCAGGAAGGGTCACAGCTGACTTGCATAAGGACAGAGAAACACTGGCATGTTTATTTTGAGGTCATTATAGAGTTCAGAAAGTTGCAGAGACTAATGCATAATAAATCTTAGGTTCTTGCATTGCAGCTTCCTCTCATGGTGTACATGTATAGTTGTAGGAAAGCAGAAAACTAACATGGGTGTATTGCTGTTGACAAGACACATGATGCCATGTCCCCACTGTTTGTAAAACTCAGTGTGATTGAATGTGTATGGGCATGATTCTATGTAATCCATTCTGACTTATAGGTGGCTCCTATATAGTATTAGGTCCTGTCACCACAGCAGAGCTTGCATGCCTCTGACTGAATGGCCAGTCTCAATTCGTAGGCATAACCATCAAATCTACATGCTGCTTTCTGGAAACTAATCCTTGCTCTGTCATATTGGTGGGGGATTCCATGTGCTGTCCTCATCCAACACAGATGGCCTAACATTCTGACAAGCTAGAGTAAGAAAGGCTTGTGGACCCCTGTGGCCATTTCTCCTTCTCCAACTTTGGGTTTTTTTACGTCACGTCTTTAACTTATGTATCTTTGTTAAAATCTACCCTCGGCAACCAACTATTATCTCAGTCTGTTTTAACCAAGACTTAATTCATAACATCAGGACATGGGAGTAACCATTTTGAAGATACTTCATGCAGTGTTTAAATAAAAAAAGGGGGGGGGCAAAAAAAAAGATGTGGTTAAGAGCCCAAAGCCATATTTAAATTTCTGTTGACTAACCAGTGTGTTGTGTGAATTCCTTTATATTCTCTAATTGAAAAAAAGTATCACTGCATCATTCAGGAGTCATATTTAGTTGTGGAAAAAAAATCACAAAAAGAGGTGACTCCTTTAAGCCCATACCACTCCTGGGTGTGACTTTTCCTTCTCATACGCATCTCTCTGTCTTCCATGAGCATGAAGATGCATGAGTTTAAGTCTGAAACCTGTTCTTATTAAACACAAGGCTGTCTTGTAGTCTGCACTGTCAGTCCTGAAATTCTTTTCAAGATGGAGTCATGAGCCCTAGCTTCACCTGGTGAAGGCCACTGGCTGCTGGAAGTTGCTGCTGCAGGCAGCTGTGTGTTGATGTTTTGTGATTCTGCCACTCTTTTTTGAGTAGCCTCTATGGAGACCATCTCTGAAGCATTATTACACTTACAGCCTTAAATGCATCCTGAAGACAAGTTCTCTTATACCTATGAGCTGCCATAAGACCTAAAAGCTCTCTTCAAGCACAGTGAGAAGACAGCTTAACTTTTTTAAAAAAATTATCTATTTTTATTTTGTGTGCATTGGTGTTTTGCCTGCATATATGTCTGTGTGAGAAGGTCAGATCTTGTAGTTACAGACAGTTGTGAGCTTGCCATATGGGTGCTGGATTTGAACTCAGGTCCTTTGGAAGAGTAGTTAGCACCCTTAACCACTGAGCTATCTCTCCAGTCCTGAAAGCTTAACTTCTTAAGTCAAGACTCCATCTGCAAGCTTGGACTTTCTCATGCTTCCCTCCGGCCTCTGGAAAGGTTGTGCCTATGTCCCTGTTTGGATGTGAAGATGTCTCAGAACGCAGGCTTTGGCTATTATCAGTCCTTGTGATCCAGGGATCAAAGTCTCAGAGTGAGGAATTGAGGCAGGACAGAAAGACAGAAAAAAAAAATAAGGGGAGATGGGAGGAAAGATGGCAAGTTCAAGTCTCCGACTAGTGAGTCAAGGCTTCCTGCATGCTTAACATTTGCAGTGAAGACTGTTTACAAGAGAAGGTAATCCATTTATATGTAGATATTTCAAACAGAAAAGTGAAGACAGCAGTAAGCCTGTTTAAGGCCTAATCTTAGCTGCACTCCTCTTCTGGCTGTAAACCTGTGATTTTTCTGAGTATTTTACAAAACAAGAATTAACATTTTATTTACAGCAAAACATGTCTTACTTCCTCGTGACTTAGTGTAGTAAGGATTCATTGCCCTTTGTGACCGTTTAAAAACCATTCTTTGATCTCATTTACTGAAAAGAAGGGGGGCAGGCACATTCACAGAATCCTTCAAACAGAGTAACCTCTGGAAGTTTATTTTGGGAGTCATAGCCATTGTATGCTGGCTACGCAGAGAAACTCACCACCACACCTGGGTTTGTAGTATCCTCAAGAACCATCTCCCCACCCCCAATAATGTCCATGTTTAAATCTCCGAACAACATTTTCACAACCAAGCAAAATGCAGAGAACAAGTGATCCTGTGAGGCCCAGCCCCACGTGATCTATCTACAGAACATCTCATGCACCTGAGGCTGACGAACATGGCACAAGAACCAGGAATTCAGCTGTGAGATTGTGTCTCTTAGGAATGCCTGAGACGACACACATGTGAAGTCTCAGAAACATGGCTGCCTAAATAAGATCTGAACAAAGGCAATACCAACAGACACATTAACATGGAAGGGGGAAATCTCACTGGGCCTTAACCCTAGACAGAACTACAGGCAACGAAGGAGTGCCAGAGACAAAAAATAGTCTTCACAGAAGATGTCACACCAACTGGTTATCCAAAATCAAGTGGTCAACCTAAAACCACATACATGTAAGGAAAATTATAGAGACTGAGCAGACTGCATCTGTGTGTTTAGGAACACATATTACCCAGTTTCCCCAGCATTGACATTTATGAGCCCACAGGACAACACCAAAGCCAGCAAACTGACAGAGCTGCAATGCAGCATTGCTATTTCCAGTTGACATGGGCTCCTTACCTCTCTTGTGGGCTCATGCATCCATTCCCTGGGTGAAGACAGAGCCCAGCACCATGACTCACTCATGCCATCCTATTAAAACCATCCCCAGACCTTCTTACCATTGTTTCCAATCATCCAAACTAGGACTAATTGTTTTTTGTTTTGAATTTTTTATCATTTCAGAAATGCTATGTAAATGAAATCACCAGTATCTAATTCTATGAGGGTTGTATGTATTAAAGAGTTGTTCTTTTTTTTTTTTTTAACTAAGTAATATTCACCAGGGTGTGTGTGTGTGTGTACTTGCTGAAGACCATCTAGGCTAGTTGCAAGCTAGAAGCTTTTATAAAAAACAGCTACAAAATTTCATATATAGTTTTCCTTTGAATTAACCTTGTATCTCTCTAAAAATAATCCCTGAGAGTACTAACTGCTAGCCTGCAAGATAGCTGCAGGTTTAGTTACACAGGAAATAGTCAAATTGTTTCCCAGAGTAAGTGCCCCATTTCATAATGAGCCTACAATGTTTGCATGATCGGTTCTCTCCTCATGACCCCCAGCACTTGGTGCATTGCCATTTCTCCTCTAAGTAACAGGCAACAATCGCATCTCCTTTGGATTTTACTATGCATTTCCCTAGTGGGTGATGCTTCTGAATACACACTGTCTGGATACCTTTAGTGGCTAAGCCACTCATATCCTTTATTAATTTCCTTATTGTGCTTTTTTATTTTGAGAATCAGTCCATTACGATCTAGCCTGTAGCTCACCTTATCAACCCGATTTACACTGGGCTATTTTAGTGCAAAAGTTTGTCTTATAACTTTAAAATGTCATTAGAAGAATAAAAATAACCATGCTTATTGTTTCTGGTAATAATTTAGCATGTATTATTCTTTAAAGTGTTCCAGTTCTCTTCTCTCTGACTAGAGAATAAAGGAGAAATTGTATACCATGAGAGATTATTTAGAAAATAGCTTCAGATGTGAACGAGAAGTGAGCTTGGGTGAATTTTCACACCTTGTCTTTCCTTTAGCAGAGCTCGCAATGAAGATTCCTCTCTCGCAGACTGAGAAAATAAGCGTAACTTTAGAAGAGAAAACACACTAGTGTCTGAGACACTAAGAGGTAACTGTAGTCTGTGTAAAGGGAAGAAAACTACATTATAGGAACTGATTCAAATGAGGCATTTGAATCAAGAAAAGAATCTAGTACCACCTCCAACTACAGAAGGCTGGATCTCAAGAAGTTGGGGAATCCACACCTATGAAGCAACACAGCCACAAACAGAAGTGGTCAGGTTACTACATCATTGTGATATGCTAATATCCAGGTGTGGTCTTGCACGATTATAGGTCTCTAATTCAAGTACTCAGGAGGTTGAGTCAATAAGCTTCCAATTTCAAAGTCCAGCGAGAGCTACATAGTGAAGGCCAGCTTGGAATACATTGTGAGATCATATCTAAATACAAAAATAAAATATACATATATGCAATATAAAGAGTTTGAATGGAGTTGACCTCTAATTGGAAAAAAAAATTCCTCTCCCAGATGACACAGGCTATCAAATAAAAAGCTAAGCAATGTAAAATATGGGGTACCTCTTTTCAAGTTGTGGTTAGCAGAGTTCTATAGTCTGCCTCTAAATCTTATGTGCTATTGTCTTACTCTTAGTTGTCTCCAGATGGTAAGACTCTATTGCAGACACTACACACTTTAGTCATAGAATGTTGGGAAATCAAAGTGGTACTGACCTGGAAGCTTTATCTCTACTGACTACATTTTGCAGTGCTGGAAGGTGCATTTACACTACTGAGAGAGAAAACTAATCATCTGTGATCCCTCTGAGCTCTAATAACAACTGGCCTGGCAAGGCAGGCTCACTGGTGCAATGCTGGCATGCGTGTCATGGGGGGGGGGGGGAAGGGGGTAACCAAGCATTTTCTCATTATATTAAAGGCCTACTTTACAAGACGTAACTCATGCTCAGAAACATCAATGGGGCCAAGGACCTATCGGCAAGCTAAGTCATAGGCTTTAGAAGAGAGCATAATACTATTATTCTGCCAAATGAATATAATGTCAAACTAATCTTATCTTTATGCCACTGATTAGTGCATCTCTCAAGCCTCATCAGAGAAGCTTATTTTTGCAATAGGTAGCAGTTAATGCAGAGATCCTCAACTGGTCAATGCTCAGAAATAATGAACTATGTACCCTAAATGACACATCTATATAACACCTCTTCCTCTCAGGGCTTTAGGGATCACTAACGAAGGGGGAGTATGAGACAGAGGTAGTTGATGAATACGGAGAAACGGCGTGGCTTGGGACATGATAGGGCAGCTGCACACATGGACAGTGGCTATGAGTGTATGTATAAGACCTATGCAAGATCAAGTCGGGCAAAATTTGAAGCATGGATGAAGTCACAAAGTCCATTAGTAACTGAGGACTACTGGAAGAGAGAGAGAGAGTTATTTTGAGGGATGTGGGCCCTGAGAGGATGCCCATGCACATAGTGGCAGCACTGGATGGTTCCATGGATTTAAAAAAAAAAAAAGAGCACATGAAATTGGGATGGAATAGTGCTGGTGGAGATGGAGGAGAAATTAGAAAGATAAAATAAAAGCAACAAAGAAGAAATGTTGATGGCAGCTAGGTTGCCAAGGTGGTGTATGAGTTATTCTGAGTCTGATGGTGTATGCTTGCAGAGGGTTTGGTTGACTTATTCAATTTTGCATTTCAACTTTCTGCATTTTAATTTAGGCTTAAGATTTTGAAAAAAATGTATCATACTCAGGCTGAAAAATATCCAATATGAAAATATAAACACAAAGTTGTCCTTCATTCAGAACTCCCCATAGATACCAACCCATACAAGATACACAGTACCAAATATTTTTGCATGTAACCTACCAAAATTCTCCCCATGGTTTCAGTCTCTGTAGATCAACAGAATACTTATTGCAATGTAAATGATATATAAATAGTTGTCATATGTCCTGCTTAGGAAAAAATGATGTTACAGATTGACTATGAAGTGCCCCCATAGATCATGTGTCAAACACTTGTTTCCCAGAGCTATAACTATTTGGGAGGTTCTGGAAATTTTAGTAGGGTGACAGGGTTGGAGGAAGTAGTTCATTGGAAGCATGCCTTTGAGGCTAGAACAGGGCCGGGTCCCTTCATGGTTCTCAGTTTCCTGCCACCTGAGGTGATCAGCCTGTAACCATGCTCCCACTGCCCTGGCATCCTTGTTCTTAGCACAGACCTGTAATTGGCAGAGAAAGGAAACTATGGGACTATATTCTCTAAACCCCCTGACAAAAAAATCATCTCTGCTTTAAGTTGCTTATATCAAATAGTTTGTCATAGTGCCAAGAAAACTAGCCAACACAAATGACAACGACAAAATAGGCTGCATATTTCTAGCCTGCTGCCGAATTGTAAAGACAAATTCACAGAAACACAGCCTACTACACACTTGCACATGCTATGTATTAGACACAAGACAGCGATGAAGCTGTGGTGATAATGGGGTGTCTAAGCATTACAAGAAGTGTTCCAACTTGATTTTTCTCATGTTTAAAGGACCATTTAGAAGAAAACCATAGTGTGCTATCTGAAACTCTCCAGTCCTTCTCAATGACAAACACTGACCTCTAGTGTTACCTTCTCTCTAGAATGAATAGACAGTCTAGCAGTGTATGCATACTCAGATGCAAGGGTTTCAGCACCAGCAACCACCAGCATATGTTTGTTACAATCTGCCGAGAAGGAACTCTAATGATTCAAACCTGCCTCTTTCAACAGATGCTCAAGCCAAGCCAGTTCTTGAAAGGACATTTACTAGGTATGCACAGCTGGAACACTGTGGGGCTAAACTAAAATAAGGCGGAGATATCACCAGTCAAAGCAGGATGTAGAGACAAACCTCCACATGTGCTTGATGCCTTATAATAGCTATATCTGGAAAGTGTACATTGTGAACTACTTACTCATGGGACTGGTCTGCCTCTTCTTGCCATAAAACAAAGTGATTTCAAAAAGTATAATTTCTAAAAGACAACACACATGATAATTTTATTAAGATGATCGGATGTATTTTAAAGCAAGTGTTGAGATTTGCACACAGCAGGAGTGGCATCTGAACCCACTGCCATACCCTAAGACCATTCACCATCCACCAACCATATGCTGACAATCCAAACTGATCTGCATTCCATCTTTTCTCTGAGACCCACTATTAAAATGATATTTTATCAGTTTCATTTAATATTTGAATGCCAACTCTTTCCTTCATACAAGTCTTTGGAAAGAGAAGTGGCAACACCCACAGCCATAAATAGCAAAGCTGTCATTCTCAGAGTAAATTCTCTTCATTAGATAATTTCTGTTGATCATATGCTATGTGGCAAAAGTGGGAGGAGAAAGAGATGGGGGGGGGAGGGAGAAATTTCCTCTTGGTCACCCTGCAGTGATCTCCTTGGGGAACAAAATAATAAGTAGAAATATCAAGGGAAAAGCACAAAGACCCTTCTGCAGTGGGTGGTCACTATCATTATTCTTCATTGTAATCGCACTAACCTAAAGCTCTGTGAACTATTAAATTACCATGGGATTTCCTGGCTTCTGGCCCAGCTGGCCTCAGGATGCTGGGCAACAGGGCGCTTGGGTCATGTTCTCTGAACACCTGTCACCTGCTCCATACAAATATTTTAATAGAATGTGCATACAAAAGGCCATTATCAATTATGCAATGATCAGCTTGGCTCCGCTGAACATCTGTGTGTCCTTCTTTAGAATATGTTGAATGTTTCCCAAAAACAGGCACACAAAACACAGAGGGCAAGAAGGGGCATGAAGATAAGGTTGCTAACTCATTCTTCCAACTTCAGTCAGAAGAGCCTGAGCACCTGGCGCTTGATCAGTGGTGGAGGAAGATGCCTGTGGAGGGCTCGAGGCATGGGCTTTGGGACCAAAGCCAGTTATCCGAGGTCCCAAGAAAGGAGAGGAGAAGCCTGGTGCTTCATAGTTTCCAAGAATGGTGTATTTAAAACAATCTTTTTCTATATCAGTTGGCAGATACCCTCAAGACTGAATTAGGGAGCTAGGGAATGATTCCGCCAGTAAAGTATTCACCATGAAGTATGAGGGTCTAAATTTGATCCCAAGGATGCCATGTGAAAAGTCAAGAAGGCAGTGTGTGTGTGGTGTGTGTGGTGGTGTGTTTGTGTGTGTGTGTGTGTGGTGTTTGTATGTGTGTCTGGAATCTCAGGGATGGAGAGGCAGAGACAAGAGGTTCCCTCGGGCCCATTGGATAGTCAGCTTGATTGAATAGATTTTAGGATTAGTAAAAGACTCTATTTAAAAAACACTGGCAGCACCTGGAGGCAGAGCAGGGTGGATTTCTGAATTTGAAGGCCCAGCCTGTTCTACAGAGAGTGAGTCCAAGACTAGCCAGGGTACACAAAGAAATAACCTGTCTCAAAAAACCAAAAAAACAAACAAACAAACAAAAAACCAAAAAAAAACAAACAAAACAAAAAAACCCTGGAAGGTGATTGAGAAAGACATTGATGTCTATCTTGGCCTCCATGAATGTGTTACACTCATGGCATGAACACACACACACACACACAAAAATACTTGAAAATGTCGTAAGAATATGGTGAAAAAAGTTGAACTTAGTATACTGATGTGAAAGTTGCTGTAAGCTTTTAGAAATAGCAATTTGAGGGGTATCATTTAGTATCCTCATAAAAATATATTTAAACAGAATTAGAATGTTAGGGACCAATCTGGTTATTGCTAATTACTTCCAATGGGTAAGATACTTTAATGAAGCCCTACCATCAGCTCCACTCCTATAAAAGTGGAAAGATGACTTGATTATGGGGACTTCAGAGAGATCTCAGTTACTAATCTAGCTAACTTCATCTTATTTCTGACTTCATTTTATTTCCTTTCTTCTATGCATTGGGTCTTATTCTTCTACAGTTACCTTAGATAAAGGAACAACAATTCTGACTGAAGAACATTATAAGACAGAGGGCTATGTATATTCTGTATGCAGAACTGATTCTGACATTAACGGATTCTACATCGTATTATCCTGAGACAAAGGCATTGGACCACAACGGTTGGACCACAGCAGAGCATGGCAATCTGGACTACTCTATGGAATACCTAGTATCTACCTTTCTTTCCTTTCGTTATATAATTTTAGGAACTGTAAGCACTTTGAAGACAGAGGTCATCAGACTTCTGTTCCCTATATGGTCACGCTCTTAATAAAGATCCTTTGCTACCTCCACATCTGTCCCTTTGGTTGGGATTCACAGAGCTGTGGATTTTACCCTAATTCAGGTAGTAAAACCAGGAGGCATTCAGGGTTGGAGGAGAGCTGAACCTGGCAGCACACATATTTTCACAAGAGACTTTGTAGCGCTTGCTTAGTTCAGTCCCTAAGCCTGATGGGATGGAAGTCCAGAACTGATATAGCTTTTAAAGGTTTGATGTAGCATTGGCATTCATACTAAGTCTTACACTTTCAAATCTGGCCGGCCAAGCGTTAGGACTGATGCTTCCTGCTTCTGCCCCGTTTAGTTTAATCTGAAGACTTATTCATGATGTTGTGGGTGAGTTCTAAACTAACACAAACTGAGATTCTGTAGCTAATATCTGGCTAATAAACATGTGCTTGGCCTGCACTCTATTCCAAATGTTTCCAGCTATTTGATACTTGAATGACTTTGTATTTTTAAAAAAGTAGATTTCTGGCTTCTCCTGCTTTATCAGAGAAGCTGAATATCTACTCACCTCCCATCAGAGACTGACTGCATTAGGCACAGAATGTGACTGTGGTTGCCACCTGTTCCACGTTTCTTAACTCACTTCACTCTTCCATGTGACCAGCCTCTTTCAAGGCAATGCAGCTTGTGAGCCCCATACTAGATTTATATTATCCAGCAGTCACATGTGACTAATTACATTTGTATTTCCTTAAAGTCAAATGAAGATGTCCTCTTTAACTGTACCAGCCACATGCCAAGATCTACTTTACATGGGATTAGTCCCATGGTCTTGGGCAGCACAGATCACAACACCATTATCATTATAGAGAGCTGGCTAGAAAACACTGCTCTGTGCATTACTCAGAACCATAGCCAACTCTGGTATACAATTCTCCCTTCCTTACACCATGTGTCGCCTAAACGATATCTCACCCTAAAAATGGCATCATGGAAAGAGCAAGAATAGACTGAGGAAGAAGGAGAGGAAGGATCTACTTATAGAACACAACTTCAGTGTTAGACACCAGGGAAAGAACATTCTATGAATTGTCTCATTTAATTTCTTCAATTGTCCTATGAGGTAAGGGACTGTCTGAGTTCTCTTTATTTCAAACATGAAGAAACAGAGTCTAAAAGTTTGATTGAATTCTGGAAGGACACCACCAACATTTCATGGAGCTGGGATTTTAGCCACAATGTACTCAGTCCTACCAACTACCATCCTAACTCATCATTCCTAGGAATGGATCCATAGTCTCTGTTAGTAGTGAGACCTCTCAAAAGCCCTGGCACCATGGTATCTGGGTGCAACATGTACCAAATTAATAAAAGTAGAAAACTTACACACTCAAGCAACCCTAACGTCCACATGATGGGAAACTGGACAGTTTCTATTTTGATGTTGACAGCTCTTCATTTCTGTAATCATTGCATTGCTTCTTTCTCAGGATTTGATGGAGAACTCACAGCTGGCAAATATTACCTACTTTTAAATATGAATATTTACTCCATCTAATTATCAAGTAGAGGATCCATTTGATATTCAAATGGAAATGTCATTTTTCTTTTTCAAGCAAGTTTATTATTAACTGTCCATTCCATTCTTATTTATAAGCATCATTTTCATAAGCCACATCTAATGACATATTATATTATATTCCTAGAGTTGGGGATAAAGCTGACTTTAATTTTTTTCTCACTGTGTGGGACTGGGGATTAGAGGTCACTTGGAAAAGGGGAAGACATTAGAATAATTAATCTCATTATGGGTAAGAGTTCTGACACTTTCTTGTCTTTGGGTGAAATAATTATTAAGTCTCCCATGTACAAATGTCTCAGTAGCTTCTCTGTTTATAGGTCACACAATCTTCTTCACGAGTGCTTTTTCTACTTTCATCATAATTTCATTATAATTATAATTTTTATTATAATATTATTCGTGGTGCTTTCAGTTCACTAGCCTTCCTTTCCATTTCCACACTTGAAAATTATAATTCTCCTTTAAAGAATGCAGGATGATTATGGTGAGCCACCATCAGTGGAGAAGAGTGAAAAAGATATAATTGAATGAACACTTCTTTTAACTGTAACAAGGTAACATTCATTTGGCTTGAGTCAAGCTTTGACTATGCTCTGTTTGAAAAGTATCTTGTAGTTTTATAAAATATAAACATCTACCAGAAATATTTTTTATGACAGGAACTTACTTTTCCAGGACCCATAATTACCATCAGGTCTGCTTGCCAGTGAAAAAGAATGCTTTTATCTGATAAGCATGGGAATGGGGCAAGAGATTTTTATCTTCAGCCCAGAGGCTGGCAGGGAGGGAAGCTTTTAAAACAGATAGACAGAAGAGTTTATCTTTATCGGTTCTCATTTCAGCGCCAGGTACAACCACACATGATGCTAGCTCTCCTCTAATGCCGAGATGTGGTGCCTGTGCTGTATTTTGTTTTCAACACAAGGTACTCCTGCATCCTGGGCTGGCTTCAGACTTACTTACAATCCTGCTGTTCCTGCAACCAAAATCCCGAGATTAGAGACATGTGCCACTGTATCTAGCTATTTTTCGTTTGTTAAATTGAGACTTAAAATACAGGAATTTTATTCAAAATTACTGGAACCACAAGCATTTCAGATATCAAGGTTTCACAGATTTTGAAATACTTGCATATTTTATCAGGTGAGGATCTCTAATCTGAAAATCAACCATTCTCCAAAATCTAAAATGTTTCAGGTATTCTATCAATGTTCAAAGACTTTGAAATTTTGGAGCACTCCAGATGTCATCTTTCAGATTAGGGATACTTGACTCGTACATTTCAGACTCACTTATGTACCAGATTTCTCACCAGCTTAGGGAGAATTTTCTTAAGAAAAATTTACTGGAATCCAATACTTTCAATAAAATTTGAAGGGAAAATGATTTTTCAATATAGGCAATTTTTACTTAATGTAATTGTTGAGCTAAAGTTTGCATTATCCTTTCAACAAACATCTGTGAATGTCTCCTGAAGCTCATGATGTGGCCTTCAGTGTGGCCTAGAGAAAGGCTTCACTGGGATGCCATTACTCTGCAGACACTAATCCAGTTCATCTAGAGCAGAGCCTGAGAGTTTTCATTTTGAAGAAGCTCCTGCTCCCAGTCATCCAGAGATGTAAGAATTAGAAATACCAAACAGGCCAGCTCTGTGGGAAACAACCTGTCTCACATACACGAGGCCTTGGATTTCATCCTTAACATCTCGCAGGAGGAGGAAAAGGCAGAGGAGGAAGAGGAAGAAGAGGAAGAGGAGGAGTTGGTGGTGGAAGAGGAGGAAGCAAAGAAGCAAAGAAGCAAAATAGAACCCTGCAAAGTGTAGCAGAATGGTTTCTTGCTGCTGCTACAATGTTTGGGAGGAGCTGATGTGGGAGGATCAAAGAAAGGAAAGAGAAGGAAGAGGAGGAGTTAGGAGGAAGAGGATCGGAGGAGAGTGGGCGAGATGGCGGCAGATGTGCGCATGTCCCTAGCAGTCTAAGGTAGTTGTAATACCTAGGTTAGGTATTGGGCAATACCTCTAATTGTGTGGGCATCTTGTTAATTGAGCATTACCAAGTATATAAAGCCTTTGAATAATCTTTAAGCATTAGAGTCTCATTTCTACCAGGTACCGCATGGATGGCGAATGGTCTGGGCTCAGCCAAGCATTATGGAGACAGTGTAGTGGATTAGCAGAGCCATCTCCCATGCTGGTGACATGTGGGTGTCAGGGACGGTGCTTCTGGCTGCTTGGCCCGCCTGAGCCGAGCAGTGGACGAGAACATACATATACTCACGGCCTCAGGCCTTGTCTAGTCAGAAGCATGTCAGCACCATAAGAACAAGCAAGATTGGGTGCCACTGATTTAAATATTAACTTCAACAGAAAAGGGCTCTGGAACACATAGAAGAGAGATAACTAATCGAAGAATTGTAATATAAAAATAGCGAGAGGTTCATTTTTAGCATTATTTGAGTAGTTTTTATTTGATGAAAATGCCAGTTATGAACAAATCAGAACAGGACATTTCTCTAAAGCCTTGGATAACAACCAGAAGATGCCAGTTCTGTTGTTTCACTTGACTGAAGGAAATGTTATTTGGCTAAATTTTTTATTTCCTGGTGGTTTGCTCTGGGGACAGTCCCTTGTCCACTTGTGGTGACTCAGATACAGAGAGAAAGCTTACAGTATTAGTGGTTTGCAAAACCAGTTGAGAACATTCCCAAAGCTCTTGGGAAAGGAGTGTGCATATGGAGGGGAGAGGGTAGCAGAAGGAAGAGGGACAGAAAGAGGGAGCCCCAAATGTTGTATAAAATGTATGTTGATTCCCATGACATACAGACTCTTAGAAATCCAGGGAAACCACAAAGAACTGAATCAAAATTGTAACTGTGATTGACAGCAGGGAAGAAAATGTTGGCAACTTGAATTCAGCCAAGTTAATGACCAGTAGTTTCAAAAGGGCATGGCAGAATTAAGACCCTCTCCAACATATCACTCTCAAAATCCAAGCATTATTAAAGCTTAGTTAACCTTTTCTATTAGAGCAAATATGTTAGACTCTGCATTATCTGAATTGCATATTCTTTAAAAATAACAACTCTGTTTCTGAGTGATACAACAGAGACACATGTAAGTACAATAAAAGCTTAAAGTAGAAGTTGCTTCAGAGACATAAATACTAAGGTCTTGCATGATGAATGTTAAATTGGATTCCAATCATGTTGCGGACCGCTCTGCCCCATGCTTGGGGGCCAAAATGTCAGGGACCACTCTATCAATGTTGGAAATAACACTGCCAAAAGCCTTGGGGGCTAAGTTGTTAGAGCCTGCACTGCCCCAAGCTGCTCCGGTCCACGGGTTGGGTCGGGGTTCAGCAAGAGAGAGAGTTAGGACGGACTCGAAGAATGGAGACCAGACGAGTGTGATTCAATCCCATTTATTCTTCAGTCTCTCTTCTTCTCTCCAAGTCCCTAGTTCCAAGTCCCTAGTTCCTAGCACCAAGTCTCAGTCCTAATCCTAGTTCCAGCTGTAATAAATCTCAAGTCCTTATCCTGTTCTAGCTGCTAGTCTCTTTCCCAGTTCCAAGTTTCTCTCCAAGTTCCAAGTCTCAAGTACAAGTTACCTTCTTCTGTCTGCCTCTCGCCTTTTATATGTCTCACTTCTAAGTCATGCCTTTAAGTCTCACACCTTTAAGTCTCACACACCCAAGGGAAGATCCTGGGTATCTAAAACAAGATGTTATCAGAGTGTGCTCAGCTGTTGTAGCCTGTTGTAAACAAGTTGTTTGTCAGGGTATATGGCTCAAGATGGCTGCAAGGATGATAGCCGCCTTCTGTCGGCTCCCCATACAATCATGTATAGAACAATCTTCAGATAAGCAGGAGATAATCATTTTGGTCACCTGATCAAGAAGTGTAGAGAATGGTTTTTCTGGTGCTGGCTTGCTCTAATGAAGACATGGTTATTCCTGTGAAGTTATCTCAGCCTCCAGTGTATAGTGCAGCCAGGCAGGCAACATTCAGGATGCCCTACTTAGTGACTCCTGTGTAACCATTGACTCCAATACAGAATACTCAAAATAAGCTGTTCCGTAAGCCTCCTGTGTCCCCTCCGCCCGTGGAAGAGAGACACGTGAGACAGAATTCGGGTGGTTACCACAGATGAGGCTTTAATCTTGTATCAGCAGAAGCGATGACCGCGGAAGGGCCAAAGACAGGAAGAGGCACAGCTTAAATATACCCTAGAGTGACGTGTTCACTTCTGATTGGCTGTTCACTCATCACCCAATATTACGCCTCGGGATTGGTCAGTGACTTTGGCGGGCTTTCTGCCTTTGCACCTGCGCAGTCCATTGTTTACTAGTGGGAAGGACACGATGTCCGTGCCATCTTGGAATGGCGAATGTTGACATGCTCACTGCGGCTCCCAACAATAAGCATCTTATGACAGTCCAGAGTTCTACAAGTCAGGCATTTGAACATAGCTGGTTAGTGTCATCCTTCTGTACTGTGCCCATGGAACTTCTAGATAGGTTTGCTTTTAACCTGAAGCTCTCCAAGCAAGCTATGCCCAGCTGGTTGTGGACTAGCAAGTAGACAGCTATACAGCTTCTCCAGTGTGGCTGAGAGCTGCTGAACTTCCCATGGTTTAGGCTCCAGGAGGTAGTGTTCCAAGAGAGAAAATGTAAATCCGTGCCCTCCAACATGAAATTACCACGGGGAAAAAAATCCTTCTGGCTACAGCAGCCACACAGCCCAACCAGGTGCAAAACAAGGAAAACTCACCTCACAGTAGTAGTATCAAGCATATTTAGTACTGTCTTTAATCTGCCGTCAGGGACATTTCAATATTTCATCAAGAACATGGTACTGTAGAATGTTTTTTAATAAAACTTTCTTAATGCTTCAAACATATAGTTGGGAGGCCACCCTTTCTTGGAATCATCGCTGCAAGTTCTTTAGCAAATTAAAAAATACTTTATTATAATGCAGATATTGACAATTACCTGTGAAGCAAATCCAAGCAAGAATTGCTCTGGCTTCTATGGTGGTTTGAATGAGAATGGCCACCATAGGCTCACATATTTGAATGTTTGGTCCCCAGTTAGTAGAACTGTTTGAGAAGGATTAGGAGATGACCTTGTTGAAGTAGATGTGGTCTTGCTAGAGAAGGTGTGCCCTGGGGGTAGGCTTTAAGACTTTTCTCCCCTTCTGTCCCCTGCCTGTCAATCAGGATATAAGCTCTCATCTATTGCTTTAGGGTCATGCTTGCCTGCTTGCCGCCATGCTCCCTGCCATGATGGTCATGGATCCTAACCCTCTGAAACTATAAGCAAGTCCTTAATTAAATGCTTCTTTTTATAGATTGCCTTGGTCATGTACTCTCCTCACTGCAATAGAACTGTAACTAAAACAGCCTCGAATAGTAACTGCATCAAAGGATGAGAAGACTTAGGAACTTGAAAATAGGATTAGACAGAAAAACACACACAACAAAAGGCTATATTTCAAATAAGACAGAAACCAGAATGGATGACAAGCTCAGAACAGATGCTAAACAGTCAGGAAGCAGCAGAGAAAGAAAAAAAAATCAAATCTGCCTAATATGGGCAAAGATGAAATATGGTATATCATAAGAGGAACTTTGTACTTGAAGCCAAAGAATAAAAGCAGTATGACACAAGAATAAAATTGCGTGTGGAACCTACAACTAAAATTTGTATAATGTTTCTCCTTATATAGCAGTAGAAAAAAAAATGCATTGTTTTACTGTAGCAATTAGTATTTTATCTAGACTTAATGAGGAAGAACTTAGAAGCCCATAGACTTTTAATCAAGTTCTGAAAAAAAAAAAACCATAAAAACATAAAGACAAACAAATGAAGACCAACCCTCCATCATTTTTTTTTTTCTGTTTCCTTCTTTACAATCTGGTCCTCACAGACTTTTCACCCACTGAGAAAGAATCAGAGACATCTATGTCCTGCCTGCCCTGTAACAAGAGAGCAGAGGCTTCTTCCTTGCTGGTAAACAGAAGCTTTTTTGTTTCTTTCTGTCTTTCTGTCTTTCTGTCTTTCTCTAGGGCTCCTGAATATTCATTTGAACTGTGAGGCCAGAGAAAGTTGTGACAAAGGGACTTCACCTCTAAAATAATGGATCACACAGGGGTCCCAACACCATCAATCTAGGGGAAAGGGTGCAGGCAGCAGAAGATACAGAAGCCTCAGAGGGGACAAAGCACAAGCCAGCAGGCAGAGCGAAAGAAAGCATTCAATTTCAGAAGTCTGAAAAGGTGGACCAAGTCGGGAGGACAAACTCATTCCCTAGCAGTGGTGCACTACCCAAAATAACCTGTACCCGCTGTGCCCTTCCGTAACCTGGTGCCCTCTGTACCTAAATTCACTATGGAGTTTCACAGAGTTGCATTATACTAGAGTTAGGCAGAAGGGATCGTAGCAACTAAGTGGCTCAATCTAATTCCACTTGGGTCTGGAGATAGCTAATAATCCCCCTAAATGATACACGCCAAGTCAGTGCTTGAGCCAAGACTTGACCTGTGTCTTTTGACTTCAAATCACTCCTCTTAGACTACCTAAATGTATTTTCAAATAGTTTTAATTTTCTGTGCTCATGTGTGTATGTGTGCACCCTGGGCCTGTTTTGCCGGCAGGTATGGCTCTGCATCATGTATGTACTGGTGTCTGAGGAGGCCAGAGAAAACATTGGATGCCCTAGAACTGGATTTACAGACAGTTGTGAGATGCCATGTAGGTGCTAGGAATTGGGTTCACCCTTGCCTTCTGGAAAAGCAGCTAGTGTTTTTTACTGTTAAGCCATCTCATCTCTCCAGCCTTTAGACTAACTTAATATTTCAGCTAAGAAACTCCCATGGCCTTAATTGTGCTTGTTGTAATAGTTGGGATTAAGATAATACCTCCTCATGGTTCAGCAAACAATTGTTCACTCCAGCAAGGTCAAAGGCAGGTCAGTGAGGATTCCCTCTGTTCAGTTAGGGAATCAGGCTCTCTTCAGTATAAATCATGGAAACAGATGGCTTCAGGTCACAGCAGCAGTGAGGAGGATGGAGACTAGCACTGGCACTTAGATGCTGTTTCTTACTTCCACGCACATTTCATAAGCTGGGAATAGTTACACAGTCCCATTTTACCCAAAGGGAAAAGAATGGCCAATTTTTGTTTTGTTCTCTGAACACACATCCACAAACATGGGTGTAGCACAGGGTCACTAGAAGACAAGACTCTAACACATAATCTCCTTACTAGAGTCACACTGCAGTATGAAGGGCAGGCAGAACATACTAGTTAGTGGCTTATGAATTCACCTCCTTTATAGCAATCAATCTAAATCCCCAAGCCAGACCTCACAAACGTAATGATCCAAAAATACTGACCACCTGCTTTGGCTATAAAGTTTCCCAGATCGGAAGATGAAATTGGATTTTTTTTTTCTTTCTAGGACATTTTGTAGTCTTCTCTTGGCTCCATATCAGAAAAGCTGGACCTCCAATAAAATGAATACAAATATTTGTGAGGCTCATTGCCTGCTGCTTGGAAGCAGGTCAGAGCTGGCTCCTAGAGAACACGTGCTTTGCTGGCACGTGGCAAGTCCGACTTGCATGGCTCAGTGAGTCAATGGAGACTGTCACTCCGGAAAAATTAACAAAGTTTAGCAAGTCCCCTTCCCCCTCATTAAATCGTATTGACAGCTTCTTGTTGCCCTGTTTGTTGTTTTTAAGACACAGTATTTTTTGCTTCCTATGGTGGTTAATCTTGTCAACTTGACAGGAGGTGAAATTACTTTAGTACCCTGAAAAGAAGTTGCACTATTCCATGGGCTGAGATCTGAAACTGAATAAAGAAAGAGGAAGCATTCATTGCTGTGTGCAAGTGGATTGGAGATACAGTGTGACAAGCCACTTCCCAAGCTCCTGCTACCGTGCTGCCCTCACCATGGATACGTGTACATCATACATGGGCTGTAGACATCTTTGTAAGAATGTCTTAATTTTTAATGTGAAAATACCCAGGGACATGTGTATGTTCTTATTTTCTATGCCTGTCTTCTATCATATTGGTATTTATACTTAACTCCAGCTGTCCCTTTTCACTTGCTTCTTAATTTTCTCCCATAGAAGAATTAAATAATGTCAAATAACACAAACACAATGAGGTACTTTTAACATAGAAAAGCTAGTTTCTAGAAAAGTTGCAATAAAAAAGCAGGTGTTCTCACCCTCCCTCTAAGGTTCAGAGAACATCGTAGGAGAGGACATGAAAAGATTGCTAAGGGCCAGAAATCGGAGCAAAACTGAGTACAATATGGCTGAGCTGCTGCACTCAAGACTGTGGTCTTGCATAAGACCATAGGGGCTGTGGTTGCCAGCATAAGAGCTGCATAAAATCAAGCCAGTCAATACTCCAGCATGCAAAGAAGGGAGGAGGAACACACAAGCCCTAGCCTCTAGATGAGGAGCTATTGACAGTTGATAGCTACTAGAGGATGGAGACACAGTTTTCTTTAGGGATTTGGCTCATGGTAGGTTAACTATGCTCAGGGGATGGAGCCATACCCACTCATATGTGCACAGTACAAACTGGACTCAGTTAAAAGAAAAGAGGATATGAATTGGGAGGGAGTTGGGGGCTGGACCTAGGAGGAGTTAGAAGGAGGAGAATATGATCAAAATACATTGTATACATGTACCAAATTCCCAAATAATAAAAAGTATATTAATAAAACAGGAGATGGAAAGTGGGTAGTGAGATGGCCTGGGATTAGAAAAACAAAAAGAGTTTCTATCCGCAGGGCTGAAGGACAAGGTACAAACAAAAGTCTCAGTACCAGGATCCAGGACCCATGGCCATCTGGGAAGGATGAGACAGGAGGATGATTTCTAAAGGGGGTTGGGGAGCTTTCTCCTATTATGGCCTGATGGAACCTGAGGGACAGAATATATAGAAAATTTATGTGATCAATAGTGGAGCAAAGGAAAGATGGTGTCTTGACTAGTGTTTACATCAAGTTGACAAAGGCTACAGTCATTTTGGAACCTCAATTGAGAAAATGCTCCCACCAAACTAGCCTGTGGTGCGATTTTTTGGATTGATGATTGATATGGGTGAACCCATCCTACAGGGAGTAGAGCCACCCCCTGCATTGGTGGCCCTGGATGGTATAAGAAAGTCAGGTGAGTATGCCATGAGGAGCAAACCAGGGGGCAGTGCTCCCCCATGACCTCCACATCAGTTCTTGACTCCAGGTTCTTGTCCTATTTGAGCTATGGCATGACTTCCCTGGGTTGTGGACTACAGTGTCGAAGTGTAAGCCGGAAGAAACCCTCCCTCCCTAAGCTGTTTTTGGTCGTGGTGTTTTATCACAGAAATAGAAAAGTAACAAGACAGATGGTGAATGGGTACCTGAACGAAATTTATGAGAAATCACTGCTGGTAGCCTATGGGACAGGCAAACCATGGAAATTCTGGCCAGTCATCCAATCTAAATAGGAGAAGAATTCAATTGAAACATCAACTAATAGAAATACTGACTGACTCGCCAAGGAAAGCCAATGAAGTTCCGCTTTGTGTCAGACCAGACTCAGAGACCCTCTAAGGGTTTTATCATCCTGTGATTTACTTCCAAGGTTCTGTCAGTCAAGGAAGGATTTCCCTTGAAAGACTAGATTAAGTTTTAAAGCTGACCCACATACTCATGTGTGGGTGACAGTTGGGAAACTGAAATGCAATCACTACTCTGAGAAGCAATTTTATAAAGACACTGACTACTAATACAAGAAAAATTCCTATTAATTATGTTATTATGACAAAATTAACATTATCTACAGGTAGAATAACTCTTATTTTTGACAATTATGTTATTAAGTAATTGTTGAACATCAAGTCCTCATGCTTTTGTGACAGGTACTTTTATAGACTGTCCTCTCAGCCCCAACAGCATTTTTCAGCTACTGATACTGAATTACTCTTTGTCAGGAGGGATGTCTTATATACCATAATATATTTAGCACCACTCTTAGCTTCAACCCTTTTGATGTACCATTCATGCAATTATGATCACTAAAAATGACTTCATGTAACATATCCACTAGGCGATGATACAATGTTGCCCTTTGAGTCTCCGGAATAAAGGCCTTAGTCCCCCACCAAGGGTCCTGCCCCTTGCAGGGTTCAAATAAAAAGAATCTTACAGAGCTTCAACTGCCTGCCCATCATCAGCAGACAATCTAGACCATTCAGGGTTCCAATCCAGGATGATCTCTAACAATCCTCATCCTTAATTCCATCACTGACTGCTTCTCCTGGCTGACTCCTTTTCTCTGAGCTTCTGAGAAACATTGGTGGCTGGCTTTTGTCTAACTTGAGAGAAGTAGCAGAAAGAGAAGCTGTCATTTCGGGATCCAAATTATAGCAAGAAACTAATTGGGTTTCTGATGAGACAGTAGAATTTCGAAAATGTAAAATGTTCCAAGCACACCTGCTCCACAGAGTTCTATTTGGACATACAAGCCTTTAAAGGCAGACCTGCCAGCATCTGATTCACTTTGGGTGAAGAGAGCATATCCTGAAAAGCTGATGCTGACTGAGACTCCAGTCTTTATAATGTGCCACTGCAGTAAGTGATCAAGTTCAAGTTTTTGCAGTCAAGGTCAGGGGACAGGGAGGAGTGGACATGCAACCAGCACCAGGGAGGAATGATTTATTGCATTCACAGAAGAGAATTCTTGACATTTAAAAAAAGCAACGTAGTGCAGGAGTAATTAAGCCAAAGGTACACAGTGAACAATTGATTAGCATTGTCAGAGAGACCTGATTAGCTCAGACGCTTCCAGAATTGATTTTGCCAGCTATGAGTTAAAGGGTAGTAATTAAATTTATGGGTCATGGCTGCTGTCTCCAGGTGGCATTTTGCACAGTAGTATTTGTGTTCTGCCAAGACACACAAATGAAGCCAACTCCAGTTGCCTGTTTGCTAACAGCCTCTGGTAAAAGCATCTCTTCAGGGACGCAAGGAAAAACAATATTGAGTCAAAGCTTTGCTGCAAGTCAAAGTATTTCTTATAGTCACCAGTGATGTTTTCAAGCAAGTCTTGGGTGTCTGTTGGTGGACTAAATGAAAGACGAAAAAGTCAAGTTTAATTTAAAAAGTATTCATATTCATCATCCCAATCTACTAGTGTCTACCTGTGAGTGTCCTGTTAAGATTGACATGTTCTTTTTCCCTTTTCTTTTCCTTTACTTTTGTTTCTTTCTCTCTTTTGGGGGGCTTTCTTTTCTTTTCTCCCCCTCCCATTTGGTCATGGTGTTTTATCTCAGCAGTAGAAATTCTAACTAAGAAAGTCATGCATCTACATTAATTTTTTTTGCTGTGTGGGACCTAAGATCAATACTCCTCAATTTTGGCTTACATACATTTGTCATCAATGATTTCAAGAGAAACAATGAAAATTTCAGAACTTATCTATGTTTTATGTAATGATCTTAGAATATATGTGTAATGAAAAAAAAAACCATTCTAGAAGATATATCAGAGTGATCCTTCTATGTACCATGAGGAACACGTATGGAAAGATAGACTCCAATGTAGACGTTTTATTAAAATTTTTAAAAAGCCAGGATGTCAGCAATGTAACCATGACATACAAAATAGTATTTAAATTTTACAGGTCAGTCTTTGATATGGTGATATTATTTCTATAAAATTATATGAATGTAATCATAAGAGATGTGTACTAAATATACCTTCTAAAACAGACATGCATGTGGTACACATACATAGATGCAAGCAAAGTATTCAAATAAACAAACTTTTTAAATTTTTGGAGAAAAGGGGTGGTTCAGGGGAAGGGGACATAAAGTGGTCCTAAGGCTTTTTTTCTACTATGTAGGCATCTGGAATGAAACTTAGGTCTACAAGCTTGGTGGCAAGTGCCATTACCTGGCTGGCCCATCAGTATGACCCAATATGACTTTTAACAATGTGGAAATTTCCTAACACACTAATATAAGCAACAGTGTATTATGTAATATTCTAAGTTTGTAAAATGAATCCTATGTATCTCCACATGTATGCACAGAAGAAACACCTTGAAGAATAACAAATTATCTTGGATAGTAGGAAAGCTGTATTATTCTTGCATTATTTTGTGTTTTTCATATAACAATTTCTATTATTCTCATAAGAAAAAATGAACCCCATCCATTAAGATTTATTTTCACATATGTAATCATGTAGACGATAGCAATTTCATTCTTAGTTATGTCTGGTTCTAATTGAGTTGAATGAAATAAATACTTAGACCTGACTTACCTATCGAGTGTTTTATATAGAGGGAGAAAATTATGTTTATTCCCCGATGTTCCATTTTCTTATTGAAACAGCACCTGTCCCATCTGCCTTTAAGGGACAAACTGAGAAGGCCATCTTGACAAACATAACTAAAGGGCAAGGTACGATTAACAACAGTGATTTAACATGCTACTGGGGGGTTCTCTGAAGGAACAGAACCAATAGAATAAATATCTACTATGAAGGGGATCTATTAGGTCAGCACACACACTATAGGCTGTATAGTCTAACAATGGGAGTCTGCTGAGAGCTGAGAACCGAGTAGGTGCTCATTCCTTCTGATGGATGCCTCAGCCATTCCAGTCTGTTACTAAAGTTCTAGAGGATTCCTACAGAGTTTCTGGGCATTAGCCCACACAGGGAGGCTGATGAAGCTGATGCAGATGTCAGCAAAGGATGGGAGCAAAGGCAACATCAGTGGGAAGATGCACTCACTAGGGAAGAATAAAGATGGGCAGGTAAAACACATCAGCGTTTCCCTCAAACTTTGTATCTTAGTCACCAGAAGATGCTACCACCCAGGGATAGAGTTTCTCCCCTTCCATTTTCTTTCCACCAAATAGAGATCCACCCAGAGATCCATCTCTTAGCTATTCTGAGATCCAATCATGTTAGATCAATCAATATTCACCAACACATAATAGCCAGAAGCTGGAAACAGCCCAGATGTCGCTCAACAGAGGAATGGATACAGAAAATGTTATATGTTTACACAATGGAATACTACTCAGCTATTAAAAACAATGACTTCATGAAATTCACAGGCAAATGGATGGAACTTGAAAATATCATCCTGAGTGAGGTAACTCAGTCACAAACAGGATATACACTCACCAATAAGTGGGTATTAGCCCAAAAGTTTGGAATACCCAAGATTCTATTCACAGACTATAGAAGCCCAAGAAGAAGGAAGATCAGAGTGTGGATGCTTCAGTGCCTCTTAGAAGGTGGAACAAAATACTCACAGGAGGAAATATGGAGGCAAAGTGTGAAGCAGAGATTGAAGGAAATCTCTATATAGGGATCCATCCCATATACAGTCACCAAACCTGGACATTATTGTAGGTGCCGGGAAGTGCTTGCTGATGGAAGCCTGATATGGCTGTCTCCTGAGAGTGTCTTCCAGAACCTGACAAATACAGAGGCAGATGCTCACAGCTAACCATTGGACTGAGCATGGGGTCCCCAATGGAGAAACTGAAGAAGGGCCTGAAGGAGCTGAGAGGGTTTGTAGCCCCATGGAGAGAGCAACAGTGTCAACTGGCCAGATCCCCTGGAGCTCCCGTGGACTGGACCACCAACCAGAGAGCACACATGAAGGGACCCATGGCTCCGGCCCCATATGTGGCAGAGGATGATTTTGTTGGACATCAGTGAGAGGAGCGGCCCTTGGTCCTGAGGGTATTTGATGCCCCAGTATAGGGGAATGCCAGGGTGAGAAGACGGGAGTAGATGTGTGGAGGGGGTCACCCTCATAGAGGCAGGCAGAGGGAGGGATGGGATAGGGGTTTTCTGAAGGGGAGACCTGGAAGGGGGGAAAACATTTGAAATGTAAATAAAGAAAATATCCAATAAAAAATGTGAAGAAAAAAAAAGATTCACCAACACATTTATAATCAAAGGGGTAGTAATAAAAATATAACATTACTTATTATTTGATGAGCCCACAGCTTGTTGACTATTGGAATTATTTTATTTGTGTGTGTATGGGTGTTTTGCCTGCATGTATGCCTGTGTATCACATGTTTTCAGTAGCAGAAGAAGAGGCCAAAAGAAGGTGCTAAGTTCCCTGGGAATGGAGCAGTGAGCTGTCATCTGGGTACTGGGAATAAAACCTGGGTTCTCTTGAAAAGCAGCCAGTGCTCTTAACTGCTGAGTTAACTCTTAAACCCCAGACTCACTTTATGACAGAGATTAGACGCATTACTATGGAGGCACCATTGGTAGGATATGCTGAAAGAGAGAAGTGAGAGATTGTAAGTTCCAGGCCAGCCTGGGCTACATCGTTAAAAAAAAAAAAACTATTTAGACTTTTAGGAATGTTTAGGTAAAGTGGCCTTGTTTTTCTTGAGATTTTTAATTTTATAAGAATGAAGAGATTCTGGTTTTCTTCATTCTTGATTTTATTGTGGAGATAATATGCAATGTGTGTTAATTAAAACTATACTACTACAAGTTAGTTACTTTACTGAGTAGTATTTTATTAAATACAAGCCAGGATATAGAAAAATAGGATATATTTAGGAACTCTGTGTTTGCTATAAACAGCCTCACCAGCTTCTCCAACCTTCCAGAAAGGCCTTCAGCTCTATAACCTAGAACAAGCAGACAACTTCTTCATCTACTGTCTTGGCCCTGAACCAACAAAAGAAGGAACCTCAAAAGAGTCTGTCAGCCCCCTTATTTTAGTCTCCAATTATACACCATGTAAGTTACTTCCAAAGGAGGTAGAATAAATTATTTTCTCAATAGTAATATATCACACCACAACACCATACAAAATCAAATCCCTTCTCATAGTCAATATGTGTATTTCAATATGTGGCAGATTCTAAACTCAGATCTTCACACAGTCTGATCCTCTTTACTATCCCAAATGCACCAGTGTAATCAATCCACATAAGTGAAAGATAGTCAACTAACATTTAGAAATTATATATGGAGTTAACTTCTTTATTTTTCACAGGAGCAACTCAGAAAGGGTGGGGTCACAGCTCAGTGGCAGTGTTTTCTTAGTACCTCCAGTCCCTGGGTCTACTTCCCAGGACTTCCAAGGAAACTGATCTAGGACCAGTTGCCAGGGTCATATGCAAGTACAGGACCTGAGGAGAGCTGGGCTTCATCTTCATATGTACTTCACAGTTAGTATTCCCTGAATTAACTTGGGGGAAGTCTGGTTGAGTAAGATAGAAAAACACTTACTTCTATCAGAATATTCCCTGAATTAACTTGGGGGAAGTCTGGTTGCCTAAGACAGAAAAAACACTCACTTCTATCAGAAACACATGAGGTATTACATTACCTAGGTCAACCACAGAACAAGGCTGCACACATTGAAGATGTGATCTGACAGTGGCATCACTCAGTTGGTGAGCATACAACTACTTCATCAAACTACTGGGGACACGTATTCAGTAGATACTGATATGGTCAGAGGGACAAGTGAAGATGCTTAAGTGGTGCTACTGGGCAGCATAATTCTTCATGTCTCTTACTGCTATTTAAGGTCAGGGTAAAGAACAATGAGATATAGTTCTATACGCTGCAGGGCCTGCATGAGTGTATGTAATCTGGGGCATGTTTGAGTATAACCACAAGTTGAAAGTCAGCCCTGGAAACGATCCTTGGGGACATCTGGTGTGTCCGTGATTTGAGTAGTATGTAGTTAGGGTTTCCAACTGTGGTCGGCCTGAGACAGAGTTCTCTAGACTGTGGTTTTGTTTGGGCATCAGGTTTTTTACAGAACTCAGAAACCAACATTCCCAAACCTTATATTCTGTGTGAAGTATATATTCTTGGTTTTTGCCTTAGATGTATATGACATATGGCATAAAATTGACTACTATAGTCTTGTGAACTATGCAGTTGTGTCACGAAATGTATTTGTCACCTTCTCCCTTTTATTTACTGATTTCTTGGGAACAGAACCTAGCTTCATGCATGCTCAGCAAGTATGTTACCATTGCTGACACCCCGAACCCTGTGGCCTTGTCTTTAAATGCAGTAATTCAGTCTGTGGAAATTGTTACACTGTGGTTAAGACGAATGGTTTCCGCAGCTGGGAATTTGATTTCTGCTTGTGTCTCTGACTAATAAATATATGACCTCCAGAGATTTGATAATCCAGTCATCCTTTCAGTTTTCTCATCTGTAAGACAGTGAGTGATGATGAAGTTCTACTGTCTACTACTGCAAGGAGCAAACTCCTGGCACAAAGGAAAAAATTTCAAAGAGGTAGAAGACGTGAGGTGGCTCAGTTGACAAAGATGACTTGCTATGCAAGTAGGAGCACGGGAAGGTTTGAGTTTCCCAAACTCATATAAACTCCAGGTGAGAGCTTGCCTATAATGCCAGTGCTCAGGAAACAGAAGGAGACAGGATCCTTGGAGTAATCTAGGCAGTTAGACCAGTCATATCTAGGAGCTCTGGGTTCAACTGAGAAAGCTCGCCTCAAAGAATAAGGCAGAGAGCAACCAAGGGGGACATCCGGTGTCAGTCTTGTGCCTACAGACACACACCCCCCACTCTCACATGCAAGTGAACAAATGTATACGCACATATGCACACCCCTTACACACCCAAAGACAAGTAGGAAATTTAGCCTCAGTGAGTTTCTACAAACCTGATACTTTTAACCTGTAGAATGTGACTCTTAGGGGCTCCTTGATAGGCCTCAAAAAGGCCTGTATATCTCTTAAACTGTGAGCATCAGATGTCTGCCCTCTGTATTTGTAAACAGGTCTAGAATGTTCTTCATCAGATTCTCAGAGAAGTATTCTCAATGCAAGAGCAAAAATAAAAAACTTACCACAGCCATACATACAGCCGATCAACTGATCAACTTAGATCGCTGGTCTAAGTTTCCTTTTTCTCTTTGCAGGGTCTGTGAGTGAGCACAACAATAAAGTGCTTCATTTCCTCTGGGCCACCTACAGATGTAGCACAGAAGCTGGTATTGTGTGTATTCCCCCACTGACTTTGCTGAACATCCCAACACCGCACAAGTTCAGACTGACTCTTCCAGGGATACAATGCTATCTGGAATGCTTTGAAGGTGTCAAAGTCAAGGCAAGGAGTTCATAGTGTTTAGAAGCCTCCAGTGTCCTGTGTCTTCAGATGCCCTCTGGACCTTTACAGTACATAGTGCTTTGCATATACATCTGGCCTTGTTTAACATTCATGCACATACTCCATCTTGTGAAGAGAGTTGATGTCCACTCAGTATGTATGGGTTGGGGTTGTGATTGCAACAGAGAGCCTGTGACCTCTTCCTGTTTTTGACTTGCCTGTTCCCTCCAACTGTGTCTCAAAAACTGGAGGCAAAGATAGTAGAAGAAGCATATTCCATCCTCACTTCCAGGAGCTTGGTAGAAAGATGGCGAATAGAAATCGAAAGCAAATAGTTGATGAATGGAAGGAAGAAAAAGAAGGGACAGCAGACTGGCTGGAGGACAAGCTCTGCACTGGAGGGGTGAAGCTATGAACAAATGGCCTTGCTTGCCAAATGTCATTTTGCCTCTAAGATAAAAACTGCTCTTTCTTGGGCTAAGGAAAGTTCTCCTCCTGAGCCAGACAAAACAGAGAAACTAGAGGCCACAAGAGTATCCACTAGTCAAAAGACTTGATTTTGTTTCTGAGAGAGCTCTCTAATTCCACACAAATATGAGAACACCCACTGTGTAATGAGATTCCTTGAGAAGGACCTGTCTGGGAGTGTGTGGATGTAGACAGATCAGGAGAAAGTCAAAGTCTATAGGCCAGTCTTTCTCAGGCAGGCAGGAAGTGGTGGAAAACCCCCTTTGCCTTTCACCTCTATCCTGCTCTCAGATGCAATGACCACCTACTACCTCTTCTGCTCAGTGATACCACTACAGCATATCGACTACAGCTGATCTCTTCACAGGGATAGAGGATGTCAGAGTGTCTAGGTGTCACACCATTCTTCAGGCAGTGATAATCACACTGTGACTCTCACATCTACTTTCCCATGACCCCTGAGCCACAAGGGACGCTCCAGAGTCATTCTGGGCCTTTCATTTCCCTAACAAAGCAACAGAAGGCCCAGATTAAAGCGGCCTCTTTGAAACTTGAAAGGAGCCACCATTTGTCACCCTTGTTTGGGGGTGGGGGGGGACTGACTAATGGGCAGTGAATAGCTTGACACAATTCACAGATTAGATGTGTAACCTCGTAAATGCAGACTTAGAGCCCTCAGAAAGAAAGAAATGCAGATCCTTCCTGAGTCTGACTGAGTGCATGTGTGAGTTTCCTGTTTACAGTGAAAGGAGGAATTGCAAAGGCAGTTTTAGAAGAGCCACACAGGGAACTGTGAACATCAGCTTAAATTCTTAATATAGTTGGCTTACTAAGTGCAATCTATTACAACTTACCGTATGGTGCCAATGCAGAAAGGGCACAAAACCTGGACAAAGTAACCCACCCTTATGAAAAGGGTTACATTGCCTGACAGTGTTTCCATAAGAGAGAAAGACTATATTATTCTTCATATTTGAAGCTGAATTTTGAAAATAATTTATGGCTGCCCCCTTTCTCCATGGGTGATATTTCTTAAGATACCCATCAGGTTCCAAACGCGATGTGAGCTATCTTTCCACATATACTGATGATAAATGTTCACTTTCTTCTTAAAGCAGGCACCTTACAGGTGCTCTTTGGCATACTGGTCAACATCACTACTCTTGTGCTTGGGCAATTTTTAAGTAAAACAGGGTGAATGCAAACACAGGTGCTGTTTGGTATAACAAGATATAGCAAGATGGCTACTGAATGGTTCATGCAGTACAAGAAGGGTCTCAGGACAAATTATATTGTTGAAAGGCATGCTCCCCAGTGGCTTACATCCCTAGAAAGGCCCCATGTCCTAGTTTTTACTATTTTCCAATGACATCAAATCATGAATCATCAATAAATTAATTAATACGCTGATTAGGTCAGAGGCCTCACATTCCAATCACCTTTTAAGACTCTGGACATCGAATTCAACTCATGAGTTTTGGGAAGGACATTTTAAATCTAAATGCTGTACAATTTACATCCTGGAAAGGAACAATCAGGATGAGAGAGTCCATTATATTATCAAACGGCATGTGATGTGATACATTATGAGTTGTTTATTTCTAGAATTTTCTATATTATATTTTTATACCATGGATGACAGTAGGTCATTGAAACTATGACTAAGATGGGGGTGGCGTTAATATAAAATAGATGATTATTAACCCAATTTCCAAAGGTTAATATATATAGCTTAAATACTATGTTATTCTGAAGTTATACAGTTGTTAGTAGCAGACCTTGCTCAAATAGGTTCTAGTGTATTTGCTTTCAGTTTCAGTGGATCATGGTGGTATATACACCATATGGCATGCTTCTGCAGTCTTGCAGACATCGCAGTAGTTGCTACGTCTGTAAAGCATCTCCCTGGACTCTAGTTGTTCATGAAACTCTCTGTAAGAGAAGTAAACTCAAGGTAGAGTTCTATCCAGGTCATTCAAATAAACAGTACCTAGCAAGCACTCGCTGTGGCATGAGAGAGGAGAGTGGGTGGTACCAGAGGGCACTGCATGGAAGCTGGCCCTGTCCTTATGTCCTGTCTTCTAAGAGGTATATCTTAATTGAAGCTACTTGACCCTGGAAAGGCTTCACCAAAGAAGCCTGAGCTAACATGAAGAGAAGTAAGGTATGTTAGGGGTGATGGCTATTGTTCAGTATCCTTTCACATATCTGTAGTGGTACCTACATTCTGAATTCCTATTCGCCCAAGAGGTATACTCTGGGTCTAAGATTCTAGGATAGGCTAACAGTAGGCAAATGGCCTGTAATTCTGCTCCAGAGTCTTCCTCTTAAAAATATGATCTTTAAAAACAACAACAATAACAACAAATCCCTTTCTTTTGTGTATTTGCACATGTCTGCACATTTGTATATGCATGTGCATGTGTACAAGTGTGCATTTATGTACATGTATGTAGAAGCCAGAAGACAAACAGCTTTGGTTATTGTTCCTTAAGTTCCACCCACTGTATTTCTTTTGAGACAGAGTTTATCGATGGACTGGAATTTACTTATTAGGGTAGGTTGGCTGGTCAGTAAAGCCCAGGGATCTTCTGTCTCTCCCTCTTCAGTGTTGGGATTACAAGCACCACCATGACACCCTAGCTTTAAAAATCTTGGTTTAGTCCTTGTGTTTGTAATATAAGCATTTTACTGTCTGCGCTTCCCCTCAGCTGAGCATCAGACCTCGAGCATGTAAGATAAGAATAAGAGAGCTCTTTATGTCAATTCAAACAGATTGAACTGGATATATATATACACACACATATATATATATACATATATATGTATATATATGTTCAACATAAATGAAATTGCCAAATAATGGGGGAGACAGAGCCCCAACTCAGCATTTCTTGTCAGCAAATGAAGTTTCCAGCACCAGATGGGTTATATCTAATGACTTGTTGGCTAAAGAGGTCCCATAGGAACACCCCCCCTCCCCATAACCCAGGCTGTTTTCAAGGCTATAGGTTTTTTCCACAAACTGATGGCAAGGTCCTGTTCTTAAAGACAATACCTACCAAACTCACTAAATATGGAGAACACAAGCTGGTGCCTACACAGAATTTCACCCCTAAATGCTAGCATCTTGGTACAAGAAAATATTCGGCATGCTACCAGAGAAGAAATAGGAACACCAAACTGCCTAAAAACACTTTAATTTACAGTGGTGTGCTGATTTCAAGATATACTAGTGCAATGGTGGTACAAAGTTTGTGGAAATAACTAGCCAATATCTGATTTGACTTAAGGCCCAGTCCATGAGATAAAACCCATATTTGACATTGCACACTTGGATAACCAAGAACCTGAGACTAGATATGTCAGTGACACAGGGTAAAACTAAATACTTTTGTTCTTAAAAAAAAGTTCCAATGAAATTATTCCTAATGACATTCTGATATACTCATAGATCTGTGCCTTGCCTGGGTATCATCAGAAAAACTTTCTCCTGCAGTAGATGAGAAAAAATACAGAGCCCTATAGCCAGACAATATACAGAAAATGAGAGACCTTGAGACACTCAGATATAAATGGGATGTCTCAGGGAACCCTGCAGAAGAGGAGGCAGAAAGAGTGTAGGAGCAAGAGGGGGTGAAGACCACCAAGAAAACAAAGGCTTGTTTACGTCAACAGGATTCAGGCACATATGAACTCACACAGAGTTCTTATGAGGCAGTACACATAAGGCCTGCACAGGTCTACATCCTATCCCTAGCCCAGAAGCAATCTGCAATTGAAAATTTAATTTTCTCCAAGGGTGTTTCATTGAGGAATCAATCTGCTCTTAATGGTAGGTGGGCTGCATGCCCAGCAGTGGATGACCTGCAGGAAAGAAAGTCGAGAGCATCTTTCGAGGTTCCTTGTCTTATAAAGTCATGTTAGAGCAATTCCTTTTTAAAAAATCTTTTACTCTCTCTCTCTCTCTCTCTCTCTCTCTCTCTCTCTCTCTCTCTCTCTCTCTCTCTATCTCTCTCCCCCTCTCTCTCTTTTACAGGTGCTTTGCATATATATTATGGCTTCTAGTTTAGTGTTTTTATAAGATCCTGAGTATGTGAACAAGTGGATCTCTTTATCCATATTTGTTTCTTGTGCCTTTTCTTGGATCTTTTTTCTCTTTTTGTTTTGTTCTATTCCAGCATATTAATTTTTGTTTTATCACATCACATCATTATATTACTATCCTTTAGAAGCCTGTATTCTTTTTTCTAATAAAAGACAGAAGGGGGTGTATCTGGATGGGGGAAGGTAGGAAGGAACTGGGCGAGTGAGAGGAAACTGCAATCAGTATAGATTATGTGAGAAAATATATTTTTTCAATAAAAGGAAAAATACCATACATACAAGGCACACACATAGGCATGCGCGTGCACACACACACACACACACACACACACTCATTCTAACAGTTCTGTTTCTCTAGAGAACCCTGACCAATCCCAAGTTACTCCACAGAAGCATTCTGTTGCAAACATTCAAGAGAATTCAAATACTTATCCACGTGGCCGAATCTTCAGAGAAAGATAATTATTCCATTAAAGAGTGGTAAATGCTGACCTGAAAATCAGAAGCCCTGACCCTGCTCAACTGCAAATAGACAATGTGACAAGCTGCTTCACCTCTCTTGAGTTTATATCACATCTGTAAGCTGAAGCAGGGAAGCAAAACACAAAGTATTCTCCTCTCAAGTCAGCTTTAGGGATCACTAAAGGATTGAAGAAGTGCATCTCAACACTTCTTTTTGTTTCTGAAAATGAAGACATTGTTCCCATGTGGGTGGTGAATGGAGATAAATTCCACCTTGACTCATGGACATAGAATCTTACCTTGGGAGAGTTATGGAGGATCTGGTATCTTCTGACAGCTGTAATGATCTTTACATTGAAGATAAAACTACTGAAGATAAGGATTACCAGATATCATCTTTGTCAGTCCCTGAAGTTTAGTGATGGACCAGCACCAAGAAAGTGGGCAACAATATAAATTAATATAAATAATAAAATAATTTTGGCTTTTGGATTAATTTGGGTCTTCATAGGAAATTTATCTGGTAGCAAAATTCATCTTGAACTTTCTTAGGTTATTTTTGGTCAACTATTTCAATTTTATAGCTCCAAGTTTTAGCTATAGTATTAAAAATGAACAAAGAAACCACATCTGTTTAAGTGTTGAGATGTATTTACTTCTCATCTTACAGTTCTCTGACCTCCTAAAGCCACCTAAACCCCAACCTTCCTCACCTGAGTCCTGACCCCCTCTGTTTATTAACAAGGTTACCCCTCTTGAAACATAATGCATCATTGCCAGGGCCCATGGCCAGCATCTTCAAGCTGCTGAGCAAGATAGTGAAGTCACACGATAAAAAAGACAAGTATCAGTGGATTCTGATCAATTCTACCCAGGGCTGAATTCATCAGACAGAATGGGAAGACATAAATGATGGTGGGAAGACATAAGTGATGGAAAAGTTAACTTCCAACAAATATCATCCAAAGTTAGGTATGCATATGTATGAATCATAAGAAATATAAGAATATTTAGGTGTCTTCAACTTTGTGGGGCTCTTTCCCAAAAATACCCCAGAGGCCAGTGAGATGGTTCGGTGGGTAAGGGTGTTTGCTGCCAAGTCTGATGACCTGAGTTCAACATCTGGTACCCTCATGGTGAAAGAAGAGAATTGACTCCTGAAAGTCATTTTTGGACTACCACATCTGCACTGTGGCACACAGACACCTGCCCACACCCACCTGATAGATAAATGCAAAACATTTTCCAGAAAACAATTTCATAGGCCCCAAGATGGCTCAGCAGATAAATATTTTTGCTAGGCAAGACTGAGGACCTAACTTCAATCTCTGGAATTCATGATAGGAGAAAATGACTCCTGAAAGTCATTCTCTGTTTGCACGCATCCATGGCACATGGCACAGTGTAGCTTGTTCACATACATGCCTCTTCAAACACACATGCATACACACAGACACACACACAGAGGCATTCACATATACATACACATATACACACACATGCACACACACACAGGCATTCACACATACATACACACGTACACGCACATGCACACACACACACACACAGGCAAATAAAAAAAGTGTAAAAACACATTCCCAGTTATAATCTTCCTGATTTCATCAACTGGCATAGATTACAGGGAGAGCCACCTTTTAGCTTTCATGACAGCTGCCAACACTTTGCCTCAATTTTGATCCAGGTGAAGTTATACATTGTACCAAGCTCTTGTCATTTAGGCCGCACTGACCTTTAAAGCAGATGCTCTTACTGTCACTATTTCCTGACATAAACAGCAAAGCTCGAAGGCATAGAGGGGGCTGTCTTGAGGATATAGGCAGAGAAGCTGGGGTTCACACGCAGGCCTCTCACCCAAGGAGGGTTATTTTAACTCTTTTGCTATGGTAATAAAGTGCAAGACGAGTCTGAAGGAAAAAGAAGACAGACTCTGGTTTCTTGAAAAGCCTTGAAATACTCTCTGAATATTTTGTCAAAAGGAGGAGGCTTTGTCTGGGATGAGCCATGGTATTGTGATACTGATGTCCAAGAGCCACCCAACAGACTCCATGATGAGTTTGATCTGCCCATCTGGGATCTTCCTGATGGCATGCTTTTCTGGGGGACTGCCATGGTTAATGTTGGCCCTTCAGCACTGAGAGCGGAAGCTCCAGTTCCTGGGACCTAAGCAAGGACCTTCTGGTTTTAACCAGAAACTCCACCTGGGGCAGGGGGAGGGGTATCCATCTGTGCAGGCTTCTAAGGAGGAACCACATATTTACATCTAGAGAATTTGACACCAGCCATTTGTCAGCCACCCGTTTCACATGAGCTTGCTGTTTCCACACTCTATCTCCTTTTAGGCAAAGTAATAATTCTTCATTTTGAGAGCATACATGTGGGGTGCCAGGTGTTGATATTTTAGAACAAACAGCAGTAGGGACAGCTGTGGCAGGTTTGTTATCTCTCTCTCTCTCTCTCTCTCTCTCTCTCTCTCTCTCTCTCTCTCTCTCTCTCTCTCTCTCTCTCAACCAGCCAGATGATAGGATACTATGCCAGACAAAATTAGAGTTTTAGATGAGAAAGCTTCCCGCCCCCACAATAACAGGTGATTTCCGATGACCTTGCTCTTGGAGGCTCTCCCTGGAATTCACCTTCATCCTGAGGCAGTGAGCTTCAAAGGATGGCTGCCAAGGCCCTCACACCCCTGAATGCTGTCAGAGAGCCTTCAGAAGTCTCCATGTATTCCGCCATCGTGCCTGTACTCATTATCATTCATCAAGACGCCCATTTTCATGTCAGCTCAGATTCAGTGTGACGTTTGCTTTCCCTTTCCTTTCTGGGTCAAAGTCCTGAGCCTCACGAGCGCTGGTTATGGCATAATTATTACTGCTTTGAGTAATATGCCTTGGTGCATTCTGATTTAATTTAGGGAGAAAGAATTTCATGAGTGTTCTATGGGTTCTTTTGTTTCTCTGATAGAAGCAGGACCCAGCAAGCAAAATTCAGCCTTCTACATTCTTTGATAGGAAAACCAGGTCCTTAACTTAAGTAAAATTTAATTTCTACTACTGGGCTAGTGAGACAGTACTTTGATATTTTAATAACTCAGTGGTTTTAGAGAATGGCTGTGTAAGAATTTTACAAAAGCTAAGAACTTCTTCCTAGAAAAGACTATACAAATGTATTCAGAGTATCAGGTATACTTTCAGATTTACAGGGACCTAGTGAAAACTCGGCCATGTATATCCTAGAGCAGTGTTGAGTGGACCTTCTGTGATAAGATGGTTATACAGCTATGTCCAGGGCTAGATACTTCAGCTGCTATTTTGTAAGACAAGATCTTGTTAGGTAGTAGCCTAGGCTAGGCTAGAACTGTGAAGCCCTGGCTAGCCTTCAACTAATGATCATTCTGCCTCAGTTTCCCCAGTGCCATGATTATAAACAACACCTAGACTAGCTTAAAACTAGAGTTGGGGAAGGGAAGGTCTGCACATGTATGTGCACATGCATGTGAAGGGCAGAGGTCAACCTTGAGTATCATTCTAAAAGGCTGTTCACATTTATGTATTTGTTTGTTTGTTTGTTTATTGTGACAGAGTTCCTTCACTGGGTCCTGGAGCTGACCATTAGGCTAGATTGATTGGCAAATAAGCCCCAGAAATTCCAGTCTCCACTTTCTGAGAGCTGGAATTACAGCTGTGTGCCACCACGCCTAGCTTTTTCTGTGTGTGCTGGGGCTTGAACTTAGGTCCTCAGGCTTGCATGGAAAGCACTGTACTGACTGAGATCTCCATCTTGGGTTTGTATTTACTTTAAAGAGACATGGGGTGATGTGGCATGTGGCTGGATATAAACATGAGACCCTCAAACTAGCTCTTAGACAAACCTTTGAAGTTGTTGTGCATTCAAGGGTTTTCTGACTTTCCCTTGTCTCTGCTTTATCTCCCCCCACACTCATACATACATACACACATATACACCCCACCATACACACCATGCATACACACAAGCATACACACCACAAATCACACATCACACACACACTATACATACCACACATCACATTCATGCCACATACACCACACACATATACCATACATACATACGTACATACATTCCACACACCACCACATCCACATACCACACATATACCCCACACAAACATACACACATACACAACACGCATACATGCCCACAGCCCACATACACACAAACACACCACATATCACATACACTACACACATACCACATGAACACATGCACACATATTACACAAACACCATACACCCCCTATCTATCTATCTATCTATCTATCTATCTATCTATCTATCTACACATACACACACACACACACACACACACAGAGAGAGAGAGAGAGAGAGAGAGAGAGAGAGAGAGAGAGAGAGAGAGAGAAGACTCTGTCACAAGAGGACCACAACTGCATTCAGTCTTCTCACCAGAACTTGAACTTCAATTACAGAAAGGAAGAATGAAAGGCAGAGGACACACCCGAGCCCAGAGGGACTTTGTCCCAAAGCATTATCTGTTCTTATAAGTTCATTCATCTGCTCTACTCTCTAGCTCACTATTCTCTGAAACTGCCTTTCCTGTATGCATCCATCCTCAACTTCTAGCTGTCTGGTGTTTTCCTCCTGCCTTGAGCTGTGTGTGTGTCTCAATGTCAGCTATCTGGATATTTTTTCACCCCGTTAATCTATCCATTGTCAGTTTGGTTACCAAGGAATCTATTCTTTTTGGCATATTCTGATCTCATTGATAAAATAATTTTAAAACAGACATAGATAGGCCCTCAAGGACTATTTTAATAATGTTTGGAAGATATTATAGATTTGTAGATTTTGGCAGTTTCTAGAGGAGGGAGGTGGAGAAGGGGAAGAGAAATTTATGCCTTCTGCTTGTTCTTGGTTTAGGTGGCCCTTCTTTATCCAGTGATTTTTAATGTGGAAGCGCTCTCTCTCTCTCTCTCTCTCTCTCTCTCTCTCTCTCTCTCTCTCTCTCTCTCTGTCTTCTTCCCTCCTTCTTCACCCCTCCCTCCTCTCCTCCCCTCCCCTCTCCCTCTTTCCCTCTTCCCCCTGACCCCCTCTCCCCATTTCTCCCTCTCTGCACTGTTCTTTTTTAAGTCTTAAATTTTAGTACTTTAAAAGTATATTGACTGGAGGCTAGAGAGATGGCTCCACAGTTAAGAGTGCTGATTGTTCTTCCTGAGGTCCTGAGTTCAATTCCCAGCAACCATATGGTAGCTTACAACCGTCTATAATGTAGTCTGATGCCCTCTTCTGGAATGCAGATGTACACACAGATAAAATACCCATATACATAAATAAATCTTTAAAAAAAAAAAACCTATATGAACGGGATGTGGTGGTATACACCTTTAATCTCACATTCTACAGGCAAAGATAGGTGGATCTCTGAGTTTGAGGCCAACCTGGTCTACAGAGTGAGTGCAAGAAAAGCCAGAATTACAAAGTGAGATCCTGTCTTAAGACAATTATGAAGGCATACTGATTTAGCTTTCTGACTCTGTGCTTGTGCCTTCAACTTCCACAATCTTCTGTTCAACAAGGAAAGGCTACTCAATCCTATTACAGACACATTTAGCACACCTGAAATAACAGGTCTGTTCTCCTAATTGTTGTTTTACACAATCTCAAAAGGACTTTAGTTCTCACAACACAAACCCCCAAAGTCTACCCGGGTGCACACCACTTGAGGATTTGAGCATTTTTGCCCCCACCTTCTTAGTAGAAAGGTAGATAATTCTGCTTTCAGGGGTTCAAGACAGCCTAGTCTGCTTGGATTGCATTTTTGGAACATTTACCATACTATGCCAAATGCTGGGCTATTCTGAGTATAAACACTGTCCCTAGCAGAGGAAAAAGAAAGGGGCCCTCTTGGCTTTTGAGACAGGATCTCACCATGGCTTCCTTCCTGAGTACTGAGTCCCAGACCTGGCTCTCCTCTCCTGACGTTGCTATGATTCTTTCCTCTAAGAACTGTGTCAGGGGCAGTGGATCAATTTGATATGCTGTGTTTTATTTTCATTTATCTCAAGTGATTTTCTAATTTCCTTGTAATTTCCTCTTTGAGTCAATGGTTATTTGCATATATAGCTTCCTTTTTAAAAGCGTCACTATGTTTAATAATATACTTATAGAAGTGAACAACACTAGTATCTTATCTCTCATATTTTGATTTTTTTAAAAAATAAATAATTGTAATCTAGCAGAAACTCTGAGCACTCTGTGTTGCTGGTATTTTCTCTTCCCCTCCTTGTTTCCCCTTTGCTGAACTCACAGGTACTCCCCATGATTCTCGGGTTTTAATTTCTATAGCAAAAGCTCCATCTGCTTTGAATTAGAGTTCTGTTTGTGCTTGGAATTACAGCTCATTCATCTTCATGTCACTCAGCTCACACAGGGCAATCTCTCACGTACCGAAACCTTTTCATAAAGGTTTGCAGAGCTGAAGCAGGCTTAACTAGATTCACAGCTTTGGGCCACAGTATCCTACAGCCTCCTATTGCTCTGGGGAAACAATTATCTGCACATGAGAGGGGAGGATGTGTTGCAATGCTGTTTGATGTTTCATCGTCTCTTATTCCTATGGCAGGAGACATCTTTGAAACAGATGGGTGTAGCACCGCTCTGATTACCTTGGCCAACACCTGACCCAGATAACAATGGTGAACATGAAGAGGGAGGGTCATTTCAGAATGTAGAAGTTAGTCGGAGACAGAAAGGGCCCGGCAGAAGGAAACATGCTTCTATCTGAAGTCATGCTCATAGCCCCACGTGTTTTTCTTCTATTGTATCATAATAAATTTATAAGTGAATAATGTGGGTGAACAACAGAGCATCAGGCTCTTCATGATTTCTTCACACAACAGCCCCAAATCTACTCTTTTTCTTACCCTTCTACACGCACTTATTGAACTAGTACCTTATAAAACACTGGTACCTACCAACCAGTGGTTTAAAAGACAAGGTGGAGCAGATGTAGAATCTAAAAACATTTGTGGGGACATTGAAGTATTTTCAGTATCAAATTCAAGAAAGATCACGTGCAGACAAGCAACACCTGCAACTGTTTTAGTTCCCTTGAATTTTCATACAGAACTTGCAGCTGGAGCGTATATATATATACACGATCGATAGCTCAGCTAATTATTCTAATGGCTTCGTATTATAAGTATTCACTGCTCTAAGATGGTAATCATTGAAATGAATGTCACCTCTCCCGAGATGAAGGCAACTATGAACATGGCCACTACCTTTTTCACTAAACTCATTTTCTTTCCCACATCTGTGTCCTCCACCTGCATTGGCTTTGTTCAGAGTTCTGCACGAAACTCTTTGGCTAAAACTTATGCATGCTTATCTTCCACTGTTTGTCTCTCTCCTCCCCTGTCCATGCAAGGGACCCTGTCTGTCCTTCATTCCCAGCACAGTGTCACTTGCTCAGAGCTCAGAAATGCCTGCCATGGCCAAGATGTATCTTATATCCGTTTTGCACCCAGGTCTTCTCTTTCCAAGCAGCAGGAGTCTTGCAGTTTGCTATTCTGGTACCTTCACTAGACTACAAGTTACACCATAGAAAAGACAGCATCTTCTTGGCTCAGCGTGGTGCACCAACATAGCAGTCATTCAAAAAAAATTGCTGAGATTATTGTCAGGAACTGGAGCTATAACTCAGTTGGTACAATTACCAAGTTCTTTCCCTAGAACACATATCAGGAAAAAAAAAAGCAGATAGAAAATGGGAGGAAAGGAAAAAGGAAGAAAGGAAAGAAGGAAGGAAGGAAGGAAGGAAGGAAGGAAGGAAGGAAGGAAGGAAGGAAAAGAGAAAAGGTGGACACACTGATAAGTGCTTGCAATTCCAGTATTGGCAGTGGGGGAGGAGGGGTGCTGGATGGAGATGTGCAGACTGTCAGGGACTGGCCAGCTAGCCTAGCCCATTTGATGCATTCCAGGCTAATGAGAAACCCTGTCTTAAAAAAGGGGTAGAGTGGGGCTGGAGAGATATCTCAGTGGTTAAAAACACTGGCTGTTCTTTCAGGGATCCAGAGTTCAATTCCCAGCAACCACACAATGGCTCACACCCATCTACGGTGGGATCTGATGCCTTCTTCTGGCACACAGGTATACATGGAGACAGAACACACACACACACACACACACATACACACACACACATCATATATATTTTAAGGCCAATGGTGCCTAAGGAATGACACTGAATTTTTCTCTATGTTTGACATACACACATGTGTGTACATGCCCCCCCATACACATAGAGATAGTTGATGAATAAACCAATGAGAAACTTGAGGCTTCATGAAAACTCTCTTTATAAGTGTTTATTGTTGTGGTATTAACGCTTGTGCATGATGATTTTTATTTATATATGTTTTTATTTGTTTATAATATTTTTTATTTTATTTATAAATCATATTTATGTATATATGATTTAATTAGTCTATTAAACTGATATACAAAAGTTTGTGGTGGATGAAACCACAGAACTGATGAAGAAGAATCTTATTAATACGTTCAAAAACACAGAAGCAGAGGAGACTCTTAGAATATGAAGGATACATAGGATATCTCAGATCCAGCAGTAATTCATGGATAAATCAGAGAAACCTTCCCCAAAAGCTATAGTGACAAGATACACACAATTTGTGGGGCTCACACACTGTAGGGGAAAGGGTGTAACAAAGGGTGTGACATTTGGGGTAGAAATTTAGAATCTTCCAGGATGGAGCTTAAAGACATGTGAGACTGACTGCTCAAACTTGTCAATGAAAACTCTAACTGAATTCACCCTAGAGACTCACCAGTGTGAACTATGAACTAACCACATCCATTATGCAAGGGAGAGTGACATGATGGTGTGTATGGAAGTGAGATGCTATGATTAATACACCTGTCAGAAGGCAGGATGCCGTGCCAGCTGGTGATCTGCTGTAAGCTCCTCTCCCTGCGAGTTACATTACAAACGTGCCAGTTGTTCAACAGGACACCACCATTTGTTTTTAGTGGGGACCACCTAGAACTGGTCTGTAGACTTACTTCTGTGTTGAAATAACTAAGAAAACAGCGTCTTCATCTTGGGAAAGCCCTTGGGAGGCCAAGTGCTGTAAAAGATTTGCTAGGAGCACAGACAAAACTCTCCATTATAAAAGTTCATAGAAAACTCTTGGCTGGGGATAGGGTAGGTGTTTGCCAAAGGCGAGTTTCAAAGTCTACAGAGACTTTGCACACAAAAGCAAGGTTCTTCCCTCAGTTACAAAGCTCTTAAAATAATTGATCCTAGGAGATAAGCTTGCATGCACTCCAGTGATTTACATGATCAGTCATGAAACATTAGGAAGGCTGTCACAATGGGAGATCTCCAGGCTCACAAGGGCAAACTCTCTCTCTCTCTCTCTCTCTCTCTCTCTCTCTCTCTCTCTCTCTCTCCCTCTCTCTCATTTTTTAGATTTTATTTATTTAATATATGAGTACACTGTCTTCAGACACACCAGAAGAGGGCATCAGATCCCATTACAGATGGTTCTGAGCCACCATGTAATTGCTGGGAATTGAACTCAGGACCTCTGGAAGAGCAGTTAGTGCTCTTAACTGCTGAGCCATCTCTCCAGCCCCGAGCAAACTCTTTATAATGACAGTCTGACCTGCTGTCTGTTTATGGTTATTCTTTCTTAATTATTCTGTTTCTTGGTGCCAGGCACCTTCATTGCTCTGCTAATTGATAGGCTTTTCTGTAGTACATTTCTTGTAAAGACCCTGCTGAAGAAGAGCTGAAAATTTGGGAACTCAATAACGCTTCTTCAGAAGCAATTCCATGTTTGCTCTCATCCTCTCAGAGGCACATGGCCAACTTTGCTAGAAGGTTCGAGATGGATTTGCACATATTAACATATGTTATATTTTAAAAAATCTTCTGAGAAGAGTGTTTGTGGGGAAGCTGCTGAGGGACACAGTACTTCATGGAATGCACTTCATCCAAAAGGATAAAAGCTCACAGAAGGAAAGCTGACAGTGCTCGTTAACTGTCAGATTTCCATAACTTCTGACACAGCAGCAACACTTTGTGTTTTAATAAGGAAATAACACATATACAGAGAAAAGCCATGTGCACAAAAATACTCATTGCTACATTTTTATAACTAAGAAATAGAATCAACCAAGAACACGTAGGGAAGAGATGATGTCAGATGTGGAGCATCTACTTGTGGAGAATAAAGATTACCTATGAGGATTGCTATCAAGACAAGAAAGGTTAGGCTAAGGGCAAGGCTTAGGATGCAAGTACCACACCACAAAGTTAAATCCATATCCTGCCCATAAATAGTCTAACATGCGCACAATATGATGCAAGAAGGAAATACAATGAATTATTCTCAGTAAAGTTTCCGGATTGTGAGGTTATTAGCTGTTTTTAAACTTGTCTTCATACCCTAAATGTATGCTCCCATGAGTATTGTTTATTTTATTGATTTACTTATTAAGACAGAATCTCATGCAGCCCAGGCTGGCTTTGAACTCCCAGTCTTCCTTACTCCCACAACTCAAGGAATATTGATTTACTTTATTTTAAAATCTTATTCTTTGGCAATTTCATATAGGCATATACTGACTATTGATTATCTTCATTTCCCATTCCACTATCCCATCCTCATCCCTCCCCCACTGAAGCCCTTCTTCTTCCCAGCAAATTCCCCTCTACCTTTATATCTTTTTTCTTCTTATGATTCACGGAGTTTAATTTGGATTGCTTACATGAGCATAGGTTGGGGAAAGAACAAGGTTGATTTGATTATTTTTCTCTAGGAATCTGGTCATAAAAACATAAGAGAGAGAGAGAGAGAGAGAGAGAGAGAGAGAGAGAGAGAGAGAGATCATTGAGCTTATATTTCTCAGAGGTCATGTATTAGTGATTTTTGATAAGTGCACAGTGTTTAACTGTGGGTGCTCCTTTTTTGTATTTCTGTATTCGGCTATATTTCTTCAGCTTTTCAGTGAGCACTGTAAGTGCAGTGCTGAGTAATAGCTCACACTCAGAAGTTGGAAAATGGTGACCAGGCATCCCTTCCCACGTACCTCTGACAGTGCCCCTCATCTCCTAATAGCTCACTTCATCTCAGCTCTGAGATACTGGCTGGAAGGAATCTATTTCTTTTTTGCAATTTTTCTATGTTAGAAATAAGCATAGACGGTATTTGATTTTTTGAGATGCTTCTATTTTAGAAGATAATGTACATTTTCTCATCTTAGAAACATATTATTCGGTTTTCTATTTCAGAATTTTTCATATTTTTGCAATCAATGTGCTCCTTAGTGACAGTGAAATAGAGCCCTTCCTGGCTATTCAGGGTCCAATAGATCTGCTTGCTTGACCTTTATTTTTGCCTGTACTGTGAATGTGTTACTTAATGACATACTCCTATATTCCCACAGAGTCATCCTCTTCTTTTAGTTTGTGCTTCACTTTTTAAAAGTTACCAAGCCCATAAGAAACCTTTTAGTGAAATATAAAATGTATTTTTATCTTATAGAGAAATGAAATCTATCATAGTAATTATTAGACAGAATTTAAAGTACTTCTGTAAACAGGATATTTGAGTTTCAGAGTTTACTGTATGTTCCTTAGAAATGTCTCTAGAGTGATGTAATTATTCTTACACTTTAGATGAAGACGAGATATATGCTTTCTTATTCATAGACGCTAACATCCTTAAGGGTTATAATTCATACCTTTTCCCCAAGATACTTGATGATTTCATTAGCATCATAGACACACAAACTCATCAGACATTTTAGGGTGCTAAACAGCTCCCTTCTGTAGCTACATTTACTGGAAAACATGGTTGTCCATGGGGCTGGCAGAGTGGCATAAAGGCCATTTGGAAACTCTCCCTGATGGGAAAAAAAAATCACAGAAATCCTTGATCTTTGTGCTCAAGAATTTTCTGAATCGAACAAGAAGAGATACTCTTTGGCCAGAGAAAGATCCTCATCCTCATGAATCATGCCTTTGAGTCAACAGAAATGCTTGAGTTGAGCTTGTTATTGGAAAATATCAGTTGGGGCAAATAAAAGACTGACCAAAGGAACTTCAGGAGAAAAAAAAAAAAAGCAAGAAATTAAACTTCCTTGGGGGATTCTGAAAACAATATATTCTAGAGCAGCCATTCTCAACTTGTGGCTCATGGCCCCTATGGGGTCAAAGGACCCTTTTTCAGGGGTTGTCTAAGGTTATTGGAAAACATAGCTATTTATACATTAGGTTGTACAACAGTAGCAAATATATACTTATGAAGTAGCAACGAAAATAACTTTTTGGTTGAAGGTCACCACAACAGGAGGAACTGCATAAAAGTTCATAGCATTAGAATCCTACTCTGTCTAGGTAGTTGAGAACCACTGACCTAGAAGATTTACAGAAGCATATGTTTATGCAGAGTTGTGCACATGCCCAGGAGTCATACAAGAGGGCTTTAGTTTCTCCTCTAGCTGACCTTGAGGCTATGAGCAAGAAAGAAATGAAGGCTAAAACAGGGATTAAACTTCTCCCAAAGTACTGAAGCTAAGACCTTAAAGACACACAGAGCCATCAGCAATGCCTGTCAGACTGGTTTGTTCAAAGCATTCAAGGAAGACCATGCAATCATTAACCGACCAGTAGGCTAATCAAGCTGAGACTTCAGTGCTCACCTAGGAAACACAAACACAGACTTCACAGGATCAATCCAAGAATGTTACCAACAAGAAAAACAGCAACAACAGTAAGAAAAGAAATAAAATCCCGAAAATGATAAACATGAGTACAGGAGTTTCCATTTGTGTGTGAAAACTATAAGACATAAAGAAATGGAGAAGTTCGTATGGAAAACAGAGGAAAAAATAAGTGATGGAAACAGCTTCCAGGGAAGCCCAAACATGGCAACAAAGAAAAAGTATGAAAAACTAAAACAGAGTAAGTATATAATATATAAAAGGAGAAGATTACGGGTGGCCAGTGGTGGCTCACACTTTTAATACTAGCACTCAGAAGGCAGAGGCAGGTGGATCTCTGTGAGTTTGAAGCCAGCCTGGTCCACATATTGAGTTCCAGGACAGTGAGGTCTACACAGAGAAACCCAATCTCAACAAAACAAAACAAAAGCAAAGATTATCAATAACAATAAATTATTTTTAAACATTCCAGAAAGTTCTAGAATTGGAAGATGCCATACCTGAAATAAAAAACTCCTAAGAGAGGTTCAACAGCAGATCCGATCTGGTAGAAGAAGGAATAAACATACTTAGGGATAGGTCACTTGCTGTGGCCCACTAAAGGAAGGGAAAAAAGAACTGAATAAAATTAACAGAGCCTGAGACCCTGAGAGACTCTCACCATGAGTACGAACATGAATCTTTAAAAGGGTAGAGAGACTGGAGAAAAGGAGATTTGGGAAAATAATGGAGCTGAGTGTGGAGCTGCATGCCTGGCCTCTCAGGAACGGGGGTGGGGGTGGGGGGAGAAGGGGGGACAGTGTGGGCTATGCAGGGAAACTGTAAAGGAAAAGCAGGTGGAGCAGGGTGAGGAAGAGGAGGAAGCCAAGAAAAAAGGAGTTAAAGGCAAGAGGAAGGAAGGAAGGAGTGAAGAGGGAATGAGGGAGAGAGGAAGGAAGGAACTAAGAACACAGTTAAAAACTTCCAAATTTGAAAAAGAAAAGAGAACATTAGCCCAGATATCCCAGATACAAAATGAATATCAGCTGTAGAAGTCCAAAGAAAGCTGTAACAGGTACAGCATCCCAGACTGTTCAGGGACAAAGGCAGTGAAAGACTGCAAAGCAATAATCTTCTAAGTACAGCAATCCTCAGAGAAATTTAGCAGAAGCTATGGGAGGCAGAAGGCAGAAGATAATGAACTTACTGTGTGGCGCAAATGAGGTGGCCAATCAAGAAGTCTCCAGTGTTGCGGCCGAGCTGCCCCATGCTTGGGGGCCAACATGTCACAGACCACTCTGTCAATGTTAGAGCCCGCACTGCCAAGAGCCTTGGGAGCTAAATTGTTAGAGCCTGCACTGCCCCAAGCTGCTTGGTCCACAGGTCGGGGTTCAGCAAGAGAGAGAGTGAGGACAGACATGAAGAATGGAGACCAGACAGAGTGTGATTCAATCCTGTTTATTCTTCAGTCTCTCTTCCTAGTCTAAGTCCCAAGTCTTGAGTTGCTAGTCCCTAGTGCCTCCAAGTTCCAAGTTACTTCTTCCAAGTCCTAAGTGCCTAATGTCTAATCTAAGTGTCTAATGTCTAATTCCAAGTTCTTCCTCCAAGTGCCAAGTGCCTAATACCTAATAATAATTTCCTCTGTCTGCCTCTTGCCTTTTATATGTCTCACTTCTAAGCCACGCCTCTAAGTCACACACCTTTAAGTCTCACACACCCAAGGGAAAATCCTGGGTATCTAAAACAAGATGTTATCAGAGTGTGCTCAGCTGTTGTAGGCTGATGTAATAAAGTCTCTTGTCAGGGTATATGGCTTAAGATGGCTGCAAAGGATGATAGCCGCCTTCTGTCGGCTCCCTACACTCTAGTGTAATTATTCTTTAAAACAAAACAAAACAAAACAAAACAAAAAAAAAACCAAAGAAATGAAGACACTGTCCTTGCAAAGCAAAATTAAATTTAAAAATATTTTAGGGTAAGAATTTCTTGCTAGATGGCTTGACATACAGGTGCCACTAAAAGTGGCATTTCAAAGAAGACACTAGGGCAGGAACATAAAACTATGTGCAGTTATGCAGGGGTCTCTGCAGAAGGCAAGAAGGTCGTTCTTGCCAGCAAGACTCAGTAACCAGTACTGGTTTCAAATGTTGGGAGTCTGACCCCAAGTTGGGCATATTAAAGCACACTGTGATCTGGTAAAAACTAATCTTGTGATGATTGTCTTAATCCTGAGTATATAACAAGGCATACCTAAATCTCTCTGAGGAACAAAGTAGGCTAAATACAGGTCAACGGTGACTACATAGAAACTCTTTGTAAAGTACATGGACATCTTCCATAAGATAGGTTCTATAGATTGACTGAGAAGCACAAGGCTATGAGAAGGGTCTGGAGGAGGGTCCAGTGCAGGAAAGTCTTCACCTCTACAGATTGTACAAATGTCACCAGACTGGAAGACGTGCCTGCTGAGCCTTGTGGGCGAAAAACACATTTTGTATTCCTTCAACTGAAGGAACAATCCTGAGTGTTTAATGTTCCAGGTTTCCCTAGTGTGTGTCTGTTAGTCCAAAGACCTCTGTGCCCCTACACAAATATAGCGTAGGAGGAAAGGCACTCATCTCTCTAAGAAAGAACGTACCATGAATACCTTTTTTGTTGCTTGTAAAAATGTTCTTCTGCTTTAAAAGATAATTTTGAAAATAATAATGATCAACATTGATGGCTATATAATATGCCAAGGAATTATTTTATTGCTATAATAACATGAAGGCAAGGATTTGAGCTGTATAATAACACATTTTTGAATAATATTAAAATTAAATTGGTATTACCTTGAGCTACATTTTTATAAGTGATGTTAATCATAATCTCTGAGCCAAACAATAAGAAAGCAATCCAAAGGTTCACCACAGAAGAAACAATGAGAGGACTGAAGAGAGTGCTTAGAAAACAAATGTTTACTGTGCAACCATGAGGACCTGAACTTCATCATGGTAACTGAAGAGCTCAGGCACGGCTATGTGTTTATAATCCCAGAGCTGGGGAGGCAGAGACAGATGGGTGACTAAGGCTCACAGGTAGCCAGTCAAGCTTACTTAGCAAACTCAAGGCCAGTGGGAGACTCGACTCTGTCTAAAAACAAGGAAGAGAGTGTCTAAAGTTGACTTCTGGCCTCTACACGCATACACGTGTGTAGGCATATATAAGAAATGACGAGGAAATTAAAATGATACCATAAAAGGGACCTATTTAAAATAGAAGCAAGTGATTAATTACAGCACGGAGAAAGACAGATGAGACATGGAAAGTAAATAGCAAAAATGGCAGCTATAATGTCTACATTACAATTAGTTATACTAAGTATAATTGGATTGAGTATTCCAATCAAAAGAGTCTAAAACTGTTTGTGTAGCTGAGTGGCATACTTCCTGGCATGTACAAGGCCCTGGGTTTCATCCCAGTGGCATACACACAAGACAAACTTGTAGAGTATGTTTTAAAATATGACTCAAATGTATGTGCTCTGTAAGAGACATATGTTATAGCAAAACACGTGAGTTGACTGAAAGTAATGGTATGGAAAAATATGTCAACTAAAGAAGAATCAAAAGAGCCCTGGAAGGCCCACACGAACATATCAATAATTAATATAAAAATGTTTATAACAAAAAAAAACATTACTAGAGACAAAGAAGGGCATTGCTAGAGACAAATGGCCAATCCATCACAACTGTAAAATAGTTATAAATACGTGTGCATCTGACAAGAGTGGTCCAGAATACATAAAATAAACCAACAGGAAGAAAACAAGCAGGTTTACAAGTAAAGTGTGATCCCTGGAGACTTCCAAGTATACTTTAATAATGGATTCAGGAGAATGTGGATAAGAAGGTAGGTCAGAGGCTGCTACTCTGCAAGTGAAGGAGAAAATCAGATTAGGAAAAAAATAGACTTTATCCTAAAGATTAAATAGAAAACTTCAAAAATACATGAAAGCAGGAACAGGCTCCTGGAACAGAGTAGTGTAGGGGCCTGAGGAAGTTGGTAAAGGGCTGGCCAATGAAAGAATAAGGTCCTGAGTTTGGAGTCCCAGCACCCACATAAAAGCTGTGTGTAGTAGTATACATCTGTAAACCCAGTACTGGAAAGGTGGAGACAAGTGGATCCTCAGTGACTGGCCTATTCTAGCCAATCAGTGAGCTCCAGTTCTAGTGAAGAAGAAGAAGAAGAAGAAGAAGAAGAAGAAGAAGAAGAAGAAGAAGAAGAAGAAGAAGAAGAAGAAGAAGAAGAAGAAGAAGAAGAAGAAGAAGAAAAGGTGGAGGTGCTGGATGCTGGAGGTTTGGTTCCCAGAACCTGTATGGCAGTAATGATGGCCAATATTGGTTGTCAACTTGACAACATCTGGAATTTAATTAAAATCCAAGCATCTGGGCATGCCTGTGAGAGATTTTCATCACTAGATGCAGGTCATGCATAAAACAAATCTTAAAAAATAAAATGGAAAGTTATTGAGGAAGATAGTTGATGTTGACCTCTGGATTCCACACACACACGCACACACACGCATGTGCACAGACACACATACACACACACACACACACACACACACACGCATGTGCAAAGACACACACACACGCATGTGCACAGACACACATACACACACTCATGCACACAAAAGAGGAAAGAAGGCGCTCAGTGCAGAGGCTGAACAGGGCTTCAGTAGAGCAGTTCCCTGGTGGGAGAGAACAGAGAACACTTCCAAAAGGTTAGCCACTGAAAGATGGACAGTCCCACACTCAGAACAAGTCCACAGCCCCCACAAGCCTCAAACACAATCACAGGCTTGGTTAGGCGGTGATCCTTTCAGAGGAAAGGTTAATGGTGGAAAGACAAGTTTGTTAGGCTTTGTGACTCAGAGGGCAGAGGCCATGTATAATCTTGAAAGGGAAAACAGTTAGTGGCGCTGGAGAGAACCAATTAAGAACACTTGCTGCTTTTGCAGAGGACCCAGGTTTGGTTTCTAGATCACAACCACATATAGCTCCAGTTCCAAGGGGTCTGGCATCCTCTTTTATTTTCTGTGGCATCTGCATGCACACAGTATATATAGATGCAAATATATATATATATATATATATATATATATATATATATATATATATATATATATAGAGAGAGAGAGAGAGAGAGAGAGAGACATATACATTAAAAAACTTAGACACCCAAATCAATTATTCAACAAATAAAAGGGATAATAAACAAATAAAAATGGCCAATGAATACATATTTGGAAAAGTGCTCAGTATCTCTAGTCATTAGAAAAATGTCCATCAGGACTGCCTTCAGATTTTGTCTCACCCCAGCCAGAATGACTATAATCAAGAAATCTAATTAGAACAAAAGTTGGTGTGGATATGGGGGAAGGAAAGTTCATTCACTGCCAGTGGGGACTAAATTTGAGCAGGCACTATAGAAATCAGTATGGAGACTCTCCCTAAAGCCTAGAGTAGAATTATCATATAATCAGGTACAGAAGAGTTACATCGGTCTTAGATATATATTCAAAAGACTCTAAGTCAATATGCCACTGAGATACAAAATGGGAGGATAAAGATAGAGGACACCAATTCCTATATCAGGAATAAGCGCAACATCACCACCACTCTAAGAGAAATAAAAGCAAGTGTCAATGAATACTATCAATAGCTGTGGGCCAACAAATTAGACAGCTTAGAGGAGATGATGGGTGACTGAAGAGATATATACAACAACTGCCTCAAGAACAGAACGTTTACTTAGCAGAATTGCTCCTGTCTAAAGGAAATACAGGGGCAAAGAGTGGAGCAGAGACTGAAGGAAAGAACATCCAGAGGCTGCTCCACTTGGGTATCCATCCCATCTGCAGATACTAAACGCAGACACTATTGCTGATGCTGAGTCTGTTATAGCTGTCTCCAGAGAGGCTCTGTCAGAGCCTTACTGATACGGATGCAGATGCTTGTAGCCAACCATGGGACCCCAATGGAGGAGTTAGGGGAAAGACTGAAGGAGCTGAAGGGGTTCGCAACCCCATAGGAAGAACAACAGTATCAACTAACTGAACCACCCAGAGCTATCAGGGACTAAACCACCCACCAAAGAGTACACATGGAGGGACCCATGACTCCAGCGGCATATGTAGCAGAGGATGGCCTTGTTGGGCATCAATGGGAGGAGAGACCCTTGTTCCTGTGAAGGCTTGATGCCCCAGTGTAGGAGAATGCTAGGGCACTGAGGCAGGAGTGGGTGGGCAGGTATAGGAGCACCATAATAGAAGCAAGGGGAGAAGGTGGGATAGAGGGTTTTCGGAGAGGAAACCAGGAAGGGGGTTAACATTTGAAATGTTAATAAATAAAATAACCAATAAATTTTTTTTAAAAAGTTTACTTAGACATCCTTAAATAAGCAAAGACTCAAAAAATTTCCATTAAGAAGGCACATGGTTTCAAGGGGAAATCTACCAAATGTTCAAGGAACAACTCTTTTTAACATTTCATACTGTTAACATTTTATACTGGTGCATGATTCACAACGATCCAATTAAAAATGTTAAAAAAAAAAAAAAAAGAAGAAGAAGAAAGTCATTATAAAGTAAAAAAGGAAAACCATCTCTATTCACCTAACACGTGTTCTTTAATATAGAGACCACAAGGGATCCTCAAACATTATATCTAGCAAATAAAGTCAGAGGGAATAAAAGTATAACAGCAATAAAATAATCTTCTGTATTTCTACACAGTAGCATTGAAGAGTGCTGAAATAAAAACCGCACTTGCAAAGCTTTCAAAAAGTAATCAACAGGAGTAAGTTTAATAAAATAAGCATAAAGTATACCGCTCTGAAACATTCTTAAAAGAAAATAAGACAGCCCTAAGTGCATGCCGAGCCAGTGAGCTGAGTCCTTAGGCAAAATACTTATTATCAAGACTGATAGCCTGAGTTCTAGCCCTGCAACCCTCGCCCCCACGCGGTGGAAAGGGAGAGAAAACTCCTTGAAACATGGAAATACACTCCATGTTCGTGGATACCCTAACATTGTTAAGATAGTGATATTTCCTACAATCTACAAATATGACTAGTCACAAACATGAGATGCCGCTTTTGCAGAAATGGAGAAGATGGCTTTAAAATTCTCAAAAAATGCAAGGGGGTAGGGCCATAACAGTTAAGACATTCTTGGAAAAAATAGTTTCTTTAAGCGTTCTGGAATTAGATGGTAGCGCTAGTAGCAAAACTCTACGATCGTTCTGAAAGCTACCTGATTGGACACTTTTCTAAGAGTAAGCTTTTTAGTGTGTAAGTGCTATCTCAACAATGCTGCTAAACACACTCGCATGTACACATGTACACATGTACACATGTATATAAACACACAAGCAAACAAGCAAGCAATAACAAAGAAAAATCTTTGGCAGACATGTCAAATGTATTACTGGTATGCAATTCAGTTTGCTTTCCTCCTGTTAAGACTATTATGGTATGGATATAAGATCTAAAGGTACTGGTTCCCAACCTTCCTACCGCTGCTACCCTCTAATAGTTCTTCATGTTGTGGTGACCCTAACCATAAAATTATGTTCACTGCTACTTCTTAGCTGTAGCTACTCTTACTGTTTACTGAATCATAATGTAAATATCTGGTATACACAGTATTTGATATGTAAGCCCTGTGAAAGGGTTATTCAACCCCCAAAGGGGTAGCTACCCACATGTTGAGAACCACTGTCCAAAGGGTCCATGTGTCGAGGGATTGGTCTACAGCTACTAGTAGTATTTGGGGGAAAGTTGTAGAAACGTCAGGAGACAGCAGCTAATGACAGTGAACCAAACCTTCTGAAATCATGAGACAAAATAAATCGTTCCTTTTTATGTCAGGAGATGCTAGCCAATGGGGAGTATTTATGCCTTTACAATAACTGATCCAGAATTACTTCATCAAGATAGTATTTTGTATTTTATACATTGCTGGACCATTTCCATATTTTTTCTTTATTTGGGTGAGGCAAGGTCTCAGTATGTAGCCCAGGCTGGACTTACATTAGACTTCTTTTGCCTCAGCCTCCTGGGAATCAGGGTCAGAGGCATGTACTAACATACTAAATATAAAGGAGGTAAGATCAGAGTAATTAGTTATTGCACATAAAAATATTTCTATGACTTTTTAGCTGTGACTTTTTTTAAGTATGAAAATACTGTCACTGTCTTTAGACAGATCAGAAGAAGGCATTGGATCCCATTACAGATGGTTGTGAGGCACCATGTGATTGCTAGGAATTGAACTCAGGACCTTTGGAAGACCAGCCAGTGCTCTTAACTGCTGAGCCATCTCTCCAGCCCCAGCTATGACTAATTTTTAAATGCTCATCAATCCTGCAGCAACTTTGAGGATCTTTGCAATGCCTATAAAGTTCTTGTTCTGTGACATCTTCAATGAACAATAAAAGTATAACAACGGGTCAGGACAGTGGGAGTCAGACAAGCTGCGAAGGATTTCACCTTCTTGGTTTAAAATCAAGGAAGTACATTCAATGGTGTGCCTTTCCTATTTCTCCATGACCGATGCTGGTCTTTGGAAGATCACCTCATCTGGACTCTTAAATTATGGATTGCTTACTTCCAAGACACTAGACTAACAAGCTTCCAAGAATAAGTGATGAAATAAATATTTCATGGAGAGCTGTGGGCCTAGATCTCTATCTGTAATTTCAGATTCCATTTCCTTGCTTTCTTTCTGACTTCTTATATTTAGTAGATACAGAGAAGAAAAAAAAGCCTAAGGCTATTTGAAGAAACCAGTTATTATACATTGAAAGATTCTTTTATGGCATCTTATATCTTTTGGAGTGCATATGAAAGGAGTTGAGAACTTTGCATATGAAAGTTGGTGGCACAGATAAACCAACAGTCAGGAGCTCGTTATTTTAGCTCTTGAGTATTGGTAAAGAAGCTGTTGACCTTGACATGACCCTTCTCTTGAACTGGCACAGGCTTCTCCATAGAGAGACATCACCTTATAAGATATGCAGTTGTCTGACTTACAAGCTAATGCCAGTGCCAGTAAGAATGCAAGTCAAAAGAAAGGTCCTTTTTGTTGTCTGATAGAAAACACACAAACGCAAACAAAGACATGGCCCAGAAGATGTGCTAAGAACTGAGTTTGCTTTTCTATGCAAGCCCTGATACAAATGGAAAACCATTTATCCTTGGTCATTTACTGAACACCTCCTCCATCTAAATTCTTTATATCAGTTATCTTATGAAATAGGGTGCTTTTATTTTAAATTTAAAGAGATAGAAACTGAAGTTTAGTGAGACATTAACAAATCAAAGGTAAAGAAATTGGCATGGTTTCTCAGGGATTTGCACCAAGTTATGGGTTCTAAAGCCTACGTCCTTAAACATAGTCTTGTGTTGCCTCTGTGACTGAAAAAATGGATGGCATCTAATAAAGCCTTCTCTCAGAAGAGCAATGGTAAGCACTATTTGCCTTACTCTTCTCAGATCACTCAATGCTGCGACACTTTCTTCCATCCCATGGAAGAAACAAACCCATGTTTAATGCCTCCTGTGTATAAGAAACATTGTCTTTAAGTGTGTACTTGAATTCAGGGGGGAAATAACTAGGATGTAATATCATGGGGAAAAAAGCACTGTGTCCTCCTAAACACTCTGAGTCAGCGCTTGCCTAGGCTTTGTGCTAACGATCCCCTTACAGACAGGCTCTGCTATTGGTCTGCTAAATGGATTTTGAAGAAGGGAAATTAGGAGGAGTTGATGTGCTTAGCAAATTAGATGCTTGAAACGGTTCACAGCACCAATTTGCTGGTCCCCACCCCAATCACTTACATGTGTGGGGGCCAAGTTAACCATTCAAGGATGGGTCTGGAAAGATAGAAAATGGTGGGTCAAGCAAGATACCAATCCACCTCCTTCTTACAGCCTCCAGGAGCTTCTGAGGCCTTCCAACTTCGAAGTGGAAGGGATTGTCTGCCTGTCTGTCTAAGCAGTTTGACCTTGGGCTCCTTCTAGGTTTTTGGAACCTAAGGTTTATGTCTACAGCGTCCAGAATTATTCTTTTTCATGAATTTTTTTTTGTAAAAGCTAGAAAGTAACATTTGATCAAAAGGTCAGCACCCTCGTATGGTTTAATAAAGAAATTTGTTTCCCCCATGGCTGTCAGGGCACTTTGGGAGAAGGCTGCCTCAGAGGGAATTTGACACATACCTTCCTGCTTTTCCACAAGGTTATTTCTTCCTCTTGTAGACCTTAAGGGTGTTTTAATGAGGATGTTTCGAATGTTTTAAATGTTTCAATGGAGTTCTTCGGTCTGCTGGGGAAGAGACGTGGACTTGACTGTTTACTGAGATCAAAGTGCATATTACCAGTTTGGCGACCAACAGCACTAGCCACCTGCCATTTTATCAGCAGTTTAGTGTCTTGTTTAGTTTGTGGGACTTGTGTGTAATAGATGTGTAAGAAAGAGGGTCACAGAGGCGAAAGTGAGGCATTGTCTTTCTTTGTCAGTATTCTTAATTACGTTTCTTTCTAGGAAGAAACAGGGAAGAGGGACGAAGAAAAGCTTTAGTTTGTGCATTTATAGGATTATTCTGCAGTTCCTCCACTTACGCTTGATAGCCAAGTGTGTGAACACTCAGTCACCTACCTTTTCAAGTCCTAGAAGGAAGGAGAGCTGTGAGATGCCACGAGACGAGGACAGGACCACCTGGATTTTCCTCAGGGCCCTTTGTCATAAGTGGTGTAATCTTGGGCTCTTCTTCAGTGAGCTGGGGAAGTGGGGAGAGATGGAGGGGAGGTCAAGTCGCAGTGCTTCAGATTCATGGGAGACCCTCTGTGCTGTCGTGTGCGCTGGTTCTAGACTTGTGGGTAAATTGGCAAAAGAGTAAGGATGTGTATATTAGGACTGAGGGGCCCCTGAGCAAACATTTAGTCAAAGTCACAGGCAGGAAGTGTACAGTTCAGCTCAGCAGGACATTTAGGGAGAAATTAATCAAGGCACTGAAGGAACAGGGCTAGTAGAAGCAGGTAGTTAATGTTCTGTCCGCACAAGCTGTCTTCCTTTGACTTGATTTCCTTCCCCTCGGTACCTGGGTTCTTTCTGAGTTGCCATTTGTCAATGCCAGAACCACGTTCCTACCTTGCACCTTCACAACAGTCAACATCGTACCTCAGGGTGAAACTAATTCCCTTCTCTTACTTCCTTTTCTCTTTGCTTTGATTTGGAAACTCAGAACAATGAGCTTGAGCTCTCTCGGGAGGCAGTGGGGTCACCTAAGGCGCTGACACATTTAGATGTGGTTCCTTGATGATAACTCTTTACAGTGCCGTCGGCAGGCTCTCAAACGGTCCAGTGTTACTTTCGGAGGCAGATAACCTTCCTGTTCTTCTCTTCGAAAGTGGCCAGAGAGTCAGGCTGCATCCTGAGCAGGTTTCTGGCTATGGGTATTAGTGATCATGTGCCCATTAACAATGATTTGAAAGGAAACACCTCTTGGAACCGGAAATCCCGCACCCCACAAACACGGGCCAGTGATCATAAAGTAACTATGTTTTGGACAATTCCTGGTTATAAATTTGACGGATAGTGGCTTCCTACATATGCGTTATATTTGTTTGTCAAATAGAAGTTAGGATTGGGGATGCAGCTCAGCTGCCTGGTGTTTATTCTCCTGGCTCTTTGGGTCTCTCTCCTGGCTCTCTCCATACCCGATCCTGCCCCTCTATGCCCCTCCCTCTCCCCTCTCTCACCCAGGCCCCTCCCTCCCTCTGCTTCCCATGACTATTTTGTTCCCCCTTCTAAGAGGAATTTAAGCATCCCCACTTGGGCCTTTCTCCTTGTTTAACTTGTTTGAATCTGTATTAGTATATTTTTTTTGGCTAATATCCACTTATCAGCGAGTACATACCATGCATGTCCTTTGGGATCTGGGTTACCTCACTCCTTGTATTGCAAACCCAGCATTATGCTGATGACTCTGAAAGGAACAGTATTCCTCATTATAATACAAATGCTTACCAGACTAAGAGGAGGCTGTGGGCAAGGTTTTTTCTCTCCCCCCCCTCTCCCCCCCCCCCTCCCCCCCCCGGATATCAGTGCTCTGTCTACATGTAGACCTGCAAGCCAGAACGAGATCAGATCCCATTACAGATGGTTGTGAGCCACCATGTAGTTGCAGGGAATTGAACTCAAGATCTCTGGAAACTGAAGGTGACAGTGTCACGGGCACTCCTACACCTTGAGTGGCAGAGGCAAGAGGACCAGAAATTCAAGTTTATTCTTATCTATATATCAAGTCCAAGGTCACCTTAGGTCACATGAGTTCCTGTTTAAAAAAAATATTAGAGTCTTACTCTTAAAAGGAAGCACTTTCTCCCAGAAAGAACTTTGCTGAGATACAATTCTTATACCGTACAATTCACCCACTCAAAGTTTAGAAGTCAATGTTATCTTTTTATGTCTATAGAGTTGTGTGACTGTTACCATAAACAGTTTTAGAATATTTTCATCACTCTAAAATTGAGCTCCTTCCCCTTTGTCTCTCTCTCCTGTAAGCAGAGCTACAGCTAAAGGTCAGTTCCATGCAGTTCAGTTGGAAAAGTGAACACTGAGCAAAGAGGTACAGAACAGGGTGGGTGGGGAGCAGGAATGGAGGGAAGTTTTGGGGGGGATGTTTTAAATTTTCTTTGTGTTTGGAAGGAATACTCATAGGAGGAGCAAGCCTTGTGTGCAGGCAGGTGGTGCTACATTCCACTGGACGTCCGACACACCACAGAAGCACACATTTCAGAACTGCCTGCCCAAGGCAGGAGAAAAACGTTTACCTTTGTCTCCGCTTCCCTAAGTCTTAGATGATGTTAGAGTAAATCCTTGCAATGCAGGTAAGTGACACTGTGGGCATCCAATAGATTCCCAAGGGTATTCCACCCTGTACTTTCAAAAAGCTCAAAACTCAACATAAAAGGTAAGGACTCTGCCCTGGTGAAAAGCTATGCAACTGTCCTTGGGGTAAGCCTATTAAAGGAAGGGACTTGTCACCACAAAGTGAGTAGAACAACAGAATAGCCAAGATTTTCAGTCACAGACAAGAGATACTCATGAAGAGTCATCATGACGCACTTTAACTAGGCACTGGAGGGTTTCCTAAGCACTGGTGTTGACTCAAAACCACAAGCATCTTGCACTGCAAATGAGAAAAATTTATGCAAAATTAGTAAGGTGTAATGTGCTTATCTGGTAAAGAGCAAAACTAAGAGTCAAGATCTAGCACAGAAACAGAACTCCAATGACGGTGCTGTACGGTTTTGATAGAACCAAGCTGGTTGAAGCAGGGGCAGCTTTAGGTGTGTGTTTGTGTGTATATATGTGTGCGCATGCATGCTCCACATGCACATGCATGTTCTTTGTCTTCAGAAGGCCACAAATGACTTCTACTGAGCTCCAAGCTAAATTATTTTTATTTAGACTTTTCATGATCATGTTTTGCTTTCATTCTGTCCACCTTTCCAAAGTAACACAAAAAGAGAAGCCAGTTTGCTAACTAGGTTGGTTGGAAACTAGGCCTCCTACCATTCGTTGTTTTTTTTCTTTTTTTCTGAATCCTACCTAATTCGCCTCATGACCACATGCATGTGCGTGTTTCTTTGTCTCAGCCTGAGTGATGGAATATCAGGTGTTGTGCCACCATTGTCTTGATGAACTGTCTCATCTGGGTGTGGGCGTTTCTAACTTGCCTTAACTTCCTCCACATCTGTTTAGATCTTTTAGTGAGCCTGAAGGACACCTTGCCCCTGAAGGTCTTGACAGGCATCTTCTCCAAAGAAAAGGGAGGATGTTGGCAGATTGGGCTTTCTGGTGAGAAAGCTGTCCATTGCCTCACTGTCAAAAAAGCTGTTTTAATTCCAAGCCTCTAATTTTTGTGACACTAGAGGGCAGCAAAGTCCTTTTCCACGGGGACATTTTGCACAGAGAAGTATAACAGGTACAGTAAAAACAAAGCTTTCTAGGGGCAAAGCTAGGATCCCCGTTTGTTTCTAGAATGAGACTTAGAGAGATAAACTTTCTTCTCCAATTACAGAAAGGATTCAAACTGCTGAAGAAACAGAGTTAGTTTGCAGATATTGTGGTCTCGTCATTTCATGTTCCCAGTCTTTATCAAAGAGTTATTTTATCTGAATTTTAATTTTCTTGCTCGGGTTTTGTTTATAGTTTGTTGGATTAGTCAAAGGCTGCAGGATTGCAGTAGTTTGATGCTGATAAATTCGAGTCTTTCCTGTCTATTCAGTCACCCTATACCTTTGGGAATAAAACCTGGTGTGCTGTGGTGTGTCATCCCTGTATTTACCTGTGATCTGAATTAACGTGTTAGTACTTGAGCATGGAGGGTTTTCAATACACACATACACACACACGACACACACACACCAACTGATTAATAAGCACCAAGTGTGAGGCAGATAAATACCTGCAGTTTTAAAGAATGCCAGCCAGTTTTGCAAATATGCTTCCTACAAACTTCAGGAAACTGGTCCAGTTTCCCAAAACCTATTTTTAAAATCTAGTAGATGCTATGGATACCTGTAGAAAAATTACAGAGTATCTTAGTTAATGAATGGTTTTACAATATGGCTAAACTAGAAACTTTAGCAGGCAGGCAGTATAAGGTTGTTTGGATTAGTGGTGTGTGTGTGTGTGTGTGTGTGTGTGTGTGTGTGTGTGTGTACATGCCTGTGTGCCTGTGTGTGCAAATGGAGGTCAGAAGTAAACATAAGGTGTCTTTCTCAGTAGCTCTCTACTTTTATTGTCTGAGACACGGTCTGTCACGCAACTTGGAGCTCCCTGATGGGCTATACTGATTGTCCAATGAGCTCCCCATCTGCCTGTTTCCATCTTTCCAGTGGTGGGATTACAGCTGCTCAAAGCCACACCTGACCTTTTATATGAGTACTGGAATCTGAACTTGGATTCTCATGTTTCTGAGCTGAGCCACCTAGTATGTTTTTAATTCACCCACTGAGAGTATCAAAGTCATTACCTATATCCATGTTTGTGGCCCACAGAATAGTTCAGAAGAGAGGCATTTGACCTTGATATTTTGGTCTGCAAAGCGAGTCGTTAGAAACTCAAAGCTTCCTCCATTTGCCACGGATACTGGAATCCCACCATGATGCCTTTCTACTGTGTCTCAGTGACAGGGCTTTCGATCATGACATCTCTGCTCGAATTGTGTCTTACTGTTTTGATACCTGCTACTTACACAGATCTGCTATCAGGCTCTGGTTTCTCTTAGTGGGGAGGACTGTTTATAACCTCTAAAAATTCAGTTTAGGAAAAACAGCCCCAACACTCTCTCGGCCAGAGGAGAGACACTTACCTTGCCGACACTGTAATCATAGTTGTTATGCCAATAGCCGGTGGAAAGACTTGGGTGCTGTTTATGGCCACACAAATCAGTCTCAGCCTGGATCATCCTGTGCTTTGTTTGAGTTTTCCACTCTGAACTTTATGTTTCTAAAACTTCCTTTCAAGTCTCTGCCACATAACCTTAGGAAATTGGATTCTCACGAGATAGTTGAAAATAGTGTTCAGTATGTCTTTTAGACACAAAGTAGGATTAAAGAGCCTCACCCTGTTGAAATTATTACCATTACTGCCTCGGAATATAAATGTATTCCTAAAGGCAGTGGAGTTTTCAGGCAACCATATGAAGGCGAACAAGTGAAGATTCCCATTATATGTAAAGGATGCTGAGAGATGAGGGAGGGAGAAAGAATGACAAGAAGCCATAAAATGGATGTAGAACAGACATCTAGTTTTGAATTGATGAAGATATCGTCAGGGGAAATTCTATAATAATTCTATGTAATGCAGACAAACCAGCAGATTCTTATTCAAAAGTCTAATCCAAGTTTAAGAAGTAGGAAAAAGCTTTGCATTCTGAATCTGCCCTTATAGTAAGAAAGAACTGAATTATGGTGGAACACTGTTGATATGCAGGGACTGAGTAGCCATACAGGACATCTGAAGCATATATGTTCCCTAAGATTCAGTGACACTTTAGGATGATAATAGAGTCTGTGGATACAGTTGAGGTACAGGACATGTTACCCTAAATTATGGTGCCTTGACATTTGACAAAACAACAGAAGTAGGAACTGTTCTGGCTTCTTCCTGCTGCTTTCCTCTGAAGCATCCCACAAAGGAAGCCCCTGGCACCCTCTGAAGTAGGTTGTGTGTATCAGAGGGTCCTCCCTAAAAATGTTCGAGAGGACTGAAGACACAAAGACATCCAGGAGAATCTGAACAGCAGTACTTGCCATGACCATCTCCAACTTCATCCCCATAATATGAGCTCCCTTGGCCAGGCATGTTTCTCCACGTCTGTCCACACTCATCAAACCTAAGTATAAAATACATGATTTTTTCTCTGTCCCTATAGGTTTTCATCTCTGAAGGCTACATCATTTTGACACATTTTTTTTTTTTGTTTTTTTTATAGATATTTTATTTACACTTCAGATGGCATCCCCTATCCCCATTCCCCTCCACCCCCCTTAGGAAACCCCTATCCCATGCCCCCTTTTCCATTTTGCATTTATACATTTTTTAAATAATGTTAATCATAGGCTTTATAAGTTGGAATTGTTCAATCAGAGGTGTAACCCCCTGACCAACCTAGATATAACAACTATCTTTGACTGGTGGAAATACATGAATATCTGCCTCCCTGTCTCCCCCCTCTTTCTCTCTTTCAACACCTAGCTTCTCCTCTCCTTCTTCTTCTCCTCTTCTTACTCCTTTTCTTCCTCTCAGTACTCCTCCTACCTTAGCTCCTCCTACACATCACCCTTCCTGTTAAAATGAAACTTTTCTCTCAAAATACAAGTAGAGCATAATTATGCCAATTTGTACCAGTGAGGTACAGGATAGTCCTAATACCCAGTCCATCCTTTTGTTGACTAACCAGCTCCTCTGTCATCTATTCTAACTAAAACATTTAGTTCTGAACCTGGCTTTAGGATGAATGTCAGCTGACGACCATACACTCAGATCTTTTCTCTTAAGGTCAATAGCTATATGTTTTCAACCCCATCAGAAATCCAGAATGACTGGGTTGACTATAATTGTGGGAAGCACAAATCATAGTTTCTAAAACTTAGCCAATTTATAGAGACCTCTGAACACCTGGACACTCGCTCTACTTCAAAACGTTGGAGCATCTGTTCTTCTGCCTTCTGGCCCAGGATCATCTGACAGACCTTAGTGCTGCAGAATTATTAAGGGCTGATTACTCTGTCTAGGCAGATATAATCAGTCGACTATTCTGCAAGTGTGTCCTTTTCTGGACAGTAATTTGTCTGTAGAAGGAAAGTGGCAATTCTTGCCTAGTGGCTGTCTCACCACAACTGGAGTAACTCCAAGGATGCTCAATTTCTTCTTAGAATTCAATATAGGAAGCTGTCCGGAGCAGACAGGTCTCTAATGAAAATGAACATTAATACTGAAATGTTGTCATGTCAATTCTAAGGATTTCTGATGTTTTGAAAACCAGCTATCCATTGTAAGGTAATCTGGACTGTTTGCCTGTTAACTCCACTCAGCTATTTCTAAATAAAACATAGAGAACACCCCTTATAATAAACTCCAAGTCATGAATTTGCTATAGCCCCTTATCTCACAGGCTGACCATCTCAATCAGTTTTTAAAAAAAAAGTTAAAGAAGGACTGGGTCTAAGCTTTGTATTCCTAAATGTGTTATACTGGTACAATTTTGACACATTTTTAAACTTACATTTAAAACATTTGAATGATTTTTCTCATCAATGTGGTGTATTTGTGTGCCTGTCACTGCCTCCATCTATTGTATGTCTCTGTCTCCTCTTCTCTCTCTGTCTCTCTGTCTCTCTCTCTGTCTCTCTCTGTCTCTCTCTGTTTCTCTCTCTCTCTCTCTCTCTCTCTCTCTCTCTCTCTGTGTGTGTGTGTGTGTGTGTGTATACTGGCACATCCTCTTCATGATACACATATGGAGGTTAGCAGACAACCTTAGGTTTAGTCATTGCCTTTCACCTTGTTTGAGACAGGACCATTTTGTTTCTCTGCTCCATAGGCCAGGCTAGCTGGCACATAGCATCTGGAATTCTTCTGTTTCTTGCTCCCATCTTACAACAGCAGTGCTGAGATCACAGACATGGCCTATCATGTCTCTGTGTCCATGGGCTCTAGGAATGTGAACTCAGGTCTTCTGCTTATTTTACTCACTGAACCATTTCCCCAACCCCAGTGACGTTAACCTTTATTTTTAAAAGAATGTGCAAAGGAATGGGCTTCAGTATGGAGTTTTTACCCATGATTGGTTTTGCTTATGTTTTCTTCTTTCTTCCTTTTGCCTCCATCCTTGTCTTCTTCCACCCCAGTAGTGTTCTTTCTGCTTCCTTGTTGCAAGTGTTTTATGGCCCTCCCCCACTTCCTCAAAACCTTTTTTCCCTCTTATGGTCAGTTTCGAGTTTCACGACCTATATCCAGACTCAACACCCACATATATAAACATAAAAAACCAGAACCTAGGATACATATATGAGAAAGAACATTCAATATTTGTTTTTCTGAATCTGATATAACATACTTAATCATTGCCAGATCTGTCATTCTGAAATAAGATTTCATTGTGTATGTGCACCACATTTTATTATCCACTTACCTGTTGATAAACATGGGGACTGATTCCACGTCCTTACCACTGTAACGAGAGCAGCAGGAAACACAGATGTGCAAGTATCTCTGTAAAAGGATGTGAAGGGCTTTGCACATTTTGTATGTGAGTGGTAGAGGTGACTCACATAGTAGTTCTTTCTTTAGCTCTTTGAGAAGCTTCCACGATGGTTTCTATAGGTGCTGAACTAATCCCACCTCCCCCCAGCAGTGTATAGGGGAGTGACTACCATACATCACTCTAGAATTCGATTCATATTTCTGATGGTCATTGTGGCTAGGGTGAGATGGAACCTTAAAGAAGTTTTACTTCACCTTTCTCTGATGGCTAAAGAATTTGCGTACTTTTTAAAGTGTTTACCTTTTTATTATTTTTTTGAGAAGTTTCTGTTGTTCACAGTCCATTTTTTTAACCAACATAATATTTTTATTGATTATTTACAACTTTTGTGTTTCCTATATACTCACTGGAACATGGTCAAACTCTCAGTGTCCAGGACCTTAAAGAAAATTGAATCCTTTCCCATGCACACTCCAAGACTGAGGCCATCAATTGTAGAGAACTACATTTCAGCATCCTTACCACAATTTTTAAGAGTTTTCTTCCATGGCTTCTTATTTAGGCTGTTATTGGGGGGGGGGGGGGGTTTAGGGTTGGGGTTGTCACAGAAGCTGTTTATGGCTGTCTATCTCAAGTGCGAGTCTGCAGTATCCATAACACTGGGAAAGTAGCTTTCGTGTCTTTTATAGTCAGCAGGAACATGGATCATGGACATCTGCATGGTGTTGGTAGCAGTACAGACCACAGACATTAATCTGGCCCTATACTGGAGCATGGCCTGAGGGACATGAGCCATGGATATCAGTATGGTCCCTGGAAGCAGTCCGTCCCATGGACATTAACATGGCTTCATGGGCAGCACAGACCACGGACATCAGCATGGTCTCTAGTGGCAATACAGACCACAGACATCAACCTGGCCCTCTGCCACAACACAGACCATAGACACTAACATGGCCTTTTGATGAAACACAGGTCATAGACATTCACATGGCCTCTGTCAGCCACACTGATCATGACCCTCAACACGGTCTCCAATGGTAACTCAGACCATGGACATTTTTAAGGCCCTTAGCTACAGCATGGACCATGGATATCTTTATGAACCTTGGTGGTAACACATGCCACAGATACCAACCAATATGGACTCAGGTGGCAGCACAGGCCATCTGCATGGCCTTCAGTGGTACCATAGGCCACAGACATCAACAAATCTCTGCTGCAGCAGGACCATGGACTCCAACATGTTCCTCCGTGGCAGTTTGGACCACAGATATCAACATGATCTCAGATGGCAGTACAGGCCCGTCACATCAACAAGGCCCTGGTGGCTGCACAGCCCATGTACACTAACTCAGCCTCTTGTGGTAGCCCGGATTATAGACGTCTACCTGCCATCCAGTGGTAGCATGGGTCTCAGACATGAATATGTCCCTAGATGGCAGCCCACACACAAATATCCACATGAACTTCAGGTTTCAACATGGTTTGGGGGAAGCAGCGTAGACCACAGACACCAATATGGCCTCCAGATACTAATGGATTGCAGAGGTCTTTCAAGAAGGTCCAATACAGTAAACGAACCATTTTTCGTCTCAGACATCCTGTTGTTGCCCAGAGTTAGGACATTGGTGTGTCTAGGCCCGAGTCTGTGAGAGCTCCAGGCTGCTACAGATTCCCCTTCCAGCCCTACTTAGCAGCAACATGTTTCCTCATGCCTTCTCTCATGCCTGTCACTACTCTCGTGTCTCTAGTTTTGCCTCTCCCCACCACATATGCACCACTCTGTCCCTCTATCTTTCCCACTGCTTCTTCACATGTTTGTTCATTGTGGCATTAGAATCAGCAATGTGCCCAGCTTTACATGCAAATATCCATCTCAGTGAATTGTTGGTTTGATTCAAGGTTTCTGGTTTCTGACACACTATAAATACTAGACCATCACCAGGATATCATCTCGGATATCCTGCTGTTGCCCAGAGTCAGAGTGATCTTGTGGCTAGGCAGGGCATCTGGAGCAAGGCTTCTGCACACCTCTCTGCCCTTGCCCTCTATGTCTGCCATCCTGAGACATGCTGGGCTTGACCTTCATGCTTATAGCCTACAGACAGCACCACTGCATCACACTCTCCATCTCCCAGAAGGGCAAGTAGTACAGGCTGCAGTTACAGTGGCTCCATGCTGGGGGCCAGCTGGTGGGCCTAGGACCAGCCCTATTTAGTAATGACATCTGGTTCTACAGGACTGGCTCCTCCACATGCTCCAGCAGCTTGTAGATGGAGTCCATGTTGGGCTGAACTGACTCAAAGTGCTATATCTTGACCCAGATGGCAGGCAACTTGGTCAGCCTGGGTGGTGTCCACCCACACAGACCTTCTGGACAGTGTCCCCCATAGTCCATTTTTAAAAACAGGGTAGCTCGTTTTCCTGGTGCTTATAGTGTTTTGAGTTATTTGCACATCTAAGATAGCAATCCTCTGTCAGATATATGGATAGCAAAGATTTTCTTCCATTCTGTGGACTGCTTCTTTACTTGATTAATGGTTGTCTTTGGACTTTTTAATTTAGTGAGATTGCATTTGCCAATTGTTGGTCTTATTTCCTGTGCTACTAAAATCTATTCAGAAAAGCCTTGTTTGTGTCAACTATTGAAAGGTTCTTTCTCCCTTTTCTTCTAGTCATGTTTTTAAAAAATCAGGATTTATGTTGAAGTTCTTGATCTACTTGGAGTTTTGTTCAAGGCAAGAGATAAGTATCTAGTTTCTTCCACATATTAGTATTCAATTGTCTAGCACTGTTTGGTGGAGATGCTGTCTTTTATTCATCTGGTGTGTATTTTTGGAAAACTTATAAAAAAAAATCAGATGCTGTACTTGTATGGCTTTATATCTAGTTCCTCAATTTTATCCAACTAAGCTGTGTGTCTGTTTCTGTGCCAGTACCATGATGTCTTTGTCACCATGGCTCTGTAGTGCAATTTGAGGTCCGGCATTGTGTTCTTTCTGTGTCTGATTGCTTTGGCTACCTACCTCTTTGTGTTTTCTCATGAGTTCTAGGATTACTTCTTCTATCTCTGTAATGAACAGCATTGTGATTTTGATGGGGATTGCACTGAATCTGTAGGGTGCTTTTGGTTGATATAGCCATTTTCACATGATTAATTAGGTTAATCCAGAAGCCTAGAAAATTGTTTCATCTTCTAGTATCACTTCAGTTTCTCTCTTTGGTATTTCAAAGAGAAATTTTGATTGAAGAAGTCTTTTACCTCCTTAGTGGGGCTTAGTTCTAAGCACTTTCTTATTTTTTGAAGCTACTATGGATTGGATATTTTTCCTAATTTTATTCTCTGTCAGTTTGCTATTAGTATATAAGAAAGCTACTGATTTTAGTGTGTTGATTTTATGGCTTATTACATTGCTGAAAGAATTTACCAATTCTAAGAGTTTTTGGTAAACTCTTCTTCAGGGTTATTTAAGGATAGGATCATGTCATTGGTAAGTAAGAACAATTTGACTTCTTCCTTTCTTATTTGTGTCTCTTATTTTTCTTGTCTCTCTGCTTTAGCTAATTCTTTGAGTACTGTAATGAAAAATAGTAGAGAGAATGTATATTATTATCTCGCTTCAAATTGTAGATGACATATTCTCAGTGTTGTTGCTCATTTAGTAAGTATGTTGGGTATAGATGTGTCATATTTATTTTGTTAAGGCTTGTTTCTCCTAGGTATAGTTTCCTCAAGGCTTTTTATCAAAAGGGGACATAGAACTTCTGGAAGGTCTTTTATGCATCAATTGAAATGATTATGTGACTCCAATCCTTAAATCTATTTAAGATGGATTATACTTATTGATTTGTTTTTCATGGCCCAACCTTATATCTTTGGAATAAACATGGTTATGGTGAATTATTTTCTTATTCTTTTAATGTCAACTTTGTAGAACTATTATTGTTGGTTTGTTTCTCTCTCTTTTTTGAGACAGTTTCTCTATAGAGATCGAGTTGTTCTAGAGCTCACCCTAGACCAGGCTGGCCTCAAACTCACAGAGATCTTCATGCCTCTTCTTCCATGTGATAGGATCAATGTGTTATTGAAGTCAGTTTTCAGGAACTTTATTGGGGGTTTTATGTTTATATTTATGTTTATCAGGGAAATCAGTTGTGTAGTTTTCACTCGGTGTTGTACCCTTACAGGGTTTTGCTGTCATAGACTAGATCTGGTAGTCTTCATTTCCTTTATGTTTTGTGGATCAGTTTCAGAATTACTGGTGCTAGTTCTTCCTTAAACATTTTGTAGGATTTAGCAATGAACCCTTACGACCCTGGGCTTTTCTTTATGGAGAGCCTTAATTACTACTTTAGTCTCAATTCTTGTTATGAGTCTGTTTAAATTATCAGTGTGTTTGGTGGCAGGAGTCTCAGCTATGATGCTGGAGACAGCTATAGAGAAAAAAATTTACATATTCTTCCTTGCCAAGATGATCATGAAGGACACAGACAGCCTCCAGAATAGAAGAACCTAATGTCTGCTTGGGGAGAAAAGGAAAAAAAAATAATGCTTTCACTTAACAAGTAATTATGGTGTAATATATTATACACAATAGCCAGATGCTAGCAAAGTGTTAAGGGAACAGGAATAAAAATGTTGACAGCTTCTGGAATAGTGTTAGACACTTAACTATTCACTACCATCTGAAGTGACAATAAAGCAGCACAACAGTATACAGGTACAATGGTGAGTAGCTTGGTGTAGGGCTGGTGGTGCAGGTGCTAGTAGCTCATATCTGTGGTCCCAGCCCTACGGAAGCTGAAGTTAGAGGAATCCTGGGTTTCAAGTCAACAGGAGCTAGCTATAGATACCATGAGCTAAAAGGTAGGGAGACTCCAATCCAAAGCAACAGTACCAACAACAGAAATCTGAAGGTTAGGGCAACTGGCTCTGTCACTTAAGATTGGTCTTAATGGTTTTAATGATGTTGTCATCATTTCTTTTTTTTTTCTGGTTATTATGAACTGCACTATAGTAAGTTCTCCCCCAAAATAGAGTTTTCATCTTCTATATTTTGGGGTCTGTCCTATAGCACTCACCATTAAACTGGAGTATAACAAAGTTGCTTTAGCTGAAGTGAATTTAGATATGTTCTGATAGGGCAGATGAAATGACCATTTTAAGAAAAAAAAGAGGTTGCTCTCTGGTAACGTCTAGAGAATAACTGGATGAAGTAACGTTGAAACAGAAAATTAAAAAGAAAACTTTTTATACAGTCATTTCCCAATACTGCCCATTGAACAGACTATTTAGCCTTAAAGAGCTAACCTCATAATTCTGTCCCTTGATAATGGCTTCTATGTTCAGAAAACATATTCTAAATAATGAAAAAGCAGAAAGTTCTGCTGGACAGATCAATTTGGTGTTTATTCAAGGTACTTCAACTTTCTATGACTGAGACTAGATGAGAAAGATTGGGTATATTTAGAAAAGCCTGGTCTAGGATTTGGATGAAGTGTTTACAGTCTGCAAGATATTTTAACTCTAAACTGTTCCTTCCCACAGAATGACTGTATTACTTTTTACAGGGATAGTTGCAAAAAAAATTTTAAGTCTCTCTCTTTTTTTAATCAGGAAAGAAAAACATCTTATTTAGGCATCAGCAAGCAGTTAGGAAATTTATTTTTGGTGGTGGCATTGGCCCTACCTAGAACTTCCCACCCCCTTGCCGATGACACGTCATAGATAACTGCTAAATAGATCAAATTAAGATTGGGTTTCCCAGGGCTGGAGGATGGCTCAGTGGGTAAAGACACTTCTCATCAGGCTGATGATCTAAATTTGATCCCCTGGATCCACATAGTGAAAAGACTTTTGCAAACTGTCCTCTGACTTCATATACACTGTAGCACACAGAGATGTACACAGGTATAAACACACACATGCATATGTGCACATAAATAAATAAATAAGATAAAAAAATTTAAGCAAGAAGATAAGACTTTCCAAATGGTTAGAGCTCTGTTTTCTCCAAACAGCATTCCCAAGACCAAAAGTTCTTCATAAAAGGAGCCACCTCCACCACTATAATACAATCCAGGGCTTTGCTCTGCTTGTAGTCAGGCGAGCATCACAGTGATCCATATTTCATGAAGTGCTTTCACTATGTGAGAGCTCCAATTTCCAAGATACTCTTTAAATGAAGACCCAGGTTACGAGTTTTTAAGAGAGGAGAAGACGGATAACCAGTCTCCAGTGAAAGCCTCCATTGAGCAATGGTGTCTTCTGTTATTCTTCCCACAGCTAAGATGTTTGCCAAACTCTGAGACGATGTTCCAATTTCATGGCCCTACCTTTTGGATGGACTTTCCTAACTGCCCAGAATTAGATACCAAAGCTATGAAGGCCTGTAGGATATAGTTAACAAGATTTGCTAGTGCTTCCATTTTGAATTCTTCCCAAGTGTTCTGAAACAGTTACTGGCATTCTATATGCTCTATAAAGAAATTCAAAGAACTGGGTATAGAAAAGGAACTATAATTTAAAAGAGATAGAGTACAATCTACTTGTAGAGAAAAATGCTATATACAAAGGTTGACTGATGTTAAAAGCCTATCTAACAATACTGATGACAGCCTGCGATTCCAGGAGGAGGGTAGGGGGCTTGGTCTGATTTGTAAGTGCTATATCTTTTTCTAGAACAGTGGTTTGAAGAAAAAAAAAATGTTCTTTGTGATGAAGAGATAGATCAATTAGTAAAATATTTGCCTTGGAAGCACAAGGACCCAACTTCGAACCTTAGAACTCACATATAAAACAAAACAAAACAAAAACAAAACAAAAACTGAGTGATACACAGTTATGATCCCAGTGCCAGGGAAGCTGAGGACAGGTGGATCAGTGTGAGTTAATGGCCTTCTAGCCTAGCCCAGGTGGCTAGTTCCAGACAAATAAAAAATCCTCTCTAAGAAAGGGGGTTGAATTACATACATCCCATGTGTGCACATATATGCGCGCACATGCACGTGCGCACACACACACACACATACATTTTTTTTCTGAGTGATTATGCAGCATAGGCAATAGGCATAGGTGGAACACTCCTCAAGGGCAACGGGAAGGGGGTGAAATTGGTGCTGAGTGCAGTTTGCCCACACTTGAGTCTAGCGCCTTTCTTGTTCACACTCTACTACATGCCAGGCACTACAGAGGGGCATGAAAAATCACATCATGGATCTTAGAGGAACCCAAGAATCTAACGTGATATAAAAGCAAGCTTTGCCTGCCAAGTGTTTCTTATCATTTACAACTCGATGAAAAAGCAAAACTAAAGTTAAAAAGAAGAAAGAAAAAGAAAAGAAATAGTCTAACAAAAATTCCAATACTAGGCAGGAGAAATCCCCTTTTGAGTTGTTGATGTGGGTTATCTAAGAGACTCCCCAAACAATATAAGCTATTGTTGTTACCCTTGGTTGCCAGAGGTTGAAGGTAAGTCTCTATTGATAAAGATGCCATGTGCTTCAGACATAAGACCTGGAGGACCTGAGCTAGCTCTGACCTGAAAGTTCCTTTCCTGATGATGACCTCTCAGTACCAGAAGGTGATATGCAAGACCCTAAGGAATGGAAGCAACCAATAGTCCTATACTACCCGAAATACCTATGAACCACAAAGACAGTCAGAGGGTACATGGGAGCTATTGGAAAGCAAGAAAAGGAAGAAAAAATAATTTATATTTTAAATATTATTTCAATTAAAAATAATTATATTTTAATTTAAAAATTAAAATTTAATTTTAAAAAAAGCCCCCACAAAAATAAATTAGCCACTAGTCTGAAATTAGAAGGTATACTGGCAAAATATAACATATGGGGAGGTATACCAAAGTCCCTTCGCTTGCCTTATGTCTAGCCTAGCAAAGTATCCTCCTCCTCCATGGCGACAACCTCAACTGATGTATGTCCCTGCAACACAAGAATCACCCCAGCCTGAGCCATTCTTTACTCTTCTCTTTCCTCTCCTAACTACCCTCACATGTCCATACAGTTATGGATTTGCCTGTCTTGCTCTCTCGCTGCTACCACCTGAGCCCCAGGCGGCAGCACCTCTTTCGAATGATGTTCTCCTGTGATCTAATGTCAGATGCTCACTTTGATCTTCCTCTCCTAGCTATAGTCGCCTTCTCATTGGTTCTGGGCACCCATGCAATCCTCCCCATGACATCTCCACAAACCATCCCTGGCTTTTTAGCCCTCTGTTCGAATATCACTACAGCAGTGGGGTCCTTCCAGAAGATCCCACATCTGGGTTTCTCCAGGACACCCTTCTCCATTTAAATGATATATTACACTTACTCTGCTCATTTTCCGTCTTTGGAATGTCAGCTCCCTGACTTAAGCTTTTTTGGAGTATTGAGTTTTCTCTTGTGATCTCCAACACCAAAACAATGTGTGGCTTAGTGGACACTAAAGTATTTGTTGAATGTCATAAATATTTTATCACCTCTAAAATATATTTGTTAAGATTCATTTTTATTTATGTATATATGTTGGTGGATGTCCATGGAGGCCAAAAGGGGACATTGAATCCCTTGGAGCTAGAGTTACAGTTATTTTTTAAGCTATTCAATTTGGGTGCTAGGGACTAAACTTAGGTTCTCTAAAAGAACAGTACACTGAGCCATCTCTCCAACCCCTGAAAATATTTTTATTGGGGTGTTGAGAACCACTCTGCCCCAAGCTTGGGGGCCAAAATGTCGCAGACTGTTCTATCAATATTGGAACCCGTACTGACAAAAGCCTTGGGGGCTAAATTGTTAGAGCCCCCACTGCCCCAAGCTGCTTCAGTCCACGGGTCGGGTCAGGGTTCAGCAAGAGAGTGAGGACGCGACACAAAGAATGGAGACCAGACAGAGTGTGATTCAGTCCCGTTTATTCTTCAGTCTCTCTTCTTCTCTCCAAATCCCTAGTTCCTAGTCCCTAGTTCCTAGCACCAAGTCTCAGGTCCTAATCCTAGTTTCTAAGTTGCTAGTCTCTTTCCCAGTCCCAAGTTACCTGTCCTAAGTCTCAAGTTCTGAGTCTAATAATTTCTTCTGTCTGCCTCTCGCCTTTTATATGTCCCACTTCTAAGTCACACCTTTAAGTCACACCCTTAAGTCTTGTCTCTAAATCACACCTTTAAGTCTCACACCTTTAAGACTCACACATGCAAGGGAAGATCCTGGGTATCTAAAACAAGATGTTATCAGAGTGTGCTCAGCTGTTGCAGGCTATTGTAAACAAGTCTCTTGTCAGGGTAAATGGCTCAAGATGGCTGAAAGGATGATAGCTGCCTTCTGTTGGCTCCCCACATTGGAGGCAAAATATTCTTAATATAAAAGCCATCACTGTCACAGCCCAGTCACTTTGGAAGAGGTTGTCTCAATAAAAGGACTGCTCAGATCATATTGGCCCATAGCTCTATCTGTGAAGAATTGTTTTGATTATTGATTGGGTCACTATGAATTGTGCCAATCCAAGGCAGGTGGTCCCGGGTTGTATAAGAAATCTATCTAAGCATAAGCCAGAGGGAGCAAGCCAGCAAACAGTTTTCCTCCATGGGTTTTCTTTGATTACCTATCCTGACTTCTCTCCACGATGAACTATGACCTGGAAGTATAAGCTGAAACAAGCCCTTTCCTGGCTAAGTTTCTTTTAGTTGTGGTGTTTATCACTGCAAAGACAAGAGACTAGAACAGGTTTATAGTTTAGAGTCCTAGATATATTTCTGCTGCTTCTGTCTATGGGCAACACAGAAGTATTGTTAACCTTGTGAGCCTCTAAGTCTATCCCTACTAATGGCAATAACTCATCCTGCTAAAGGCACAGACCATGGCTATCTTCCTCTCTACTTACTGACTTCATGATTGGACTACTTAGGTGTGTCATATAAGTAGACTCCTAACTGTATTTGCCTTTTAATGACATAGCTTGTGCTACCTAGCATTATGTCCTCAAAGTTCAACAGTGTTGATTCATGTATGAGAATTTTTCTCCCTTGAGGTCTATATGATATTCCATATGTGCATTCTGTTCATCTGTTATTGGACAGAAGTGGAGCTAACCTTGTGATGAGCTGCCATCCTGTTCTCCTTAGTGGCTATAAGCCATTTGACATTCTCTCAAACAGTGCACAAAAACTATTATTTCCCCCACATCTTTTTACGCCAATATATGTTCATTTGTGGTTTTTTGATACCAGATATCCTGGTGGGTATGAAGTGGCATCTCACAATGAGGCTGATTTATACTTTGTGTACATGTGGGTGTGCATTCATATGAGGGTGCATGCATGTGGAAGTTAGGTTTTCTGTGATCTTGACATAAGCTAGGGTTATCTGGGAAGAGGGAACTTCAGTTGAGAAAATGTCTCTATGATTGGCCTATAAGCAAGTCTATGGGGTATTTTCTTGATTAATGATTGATGTGGAAAGACAGCCCAGTGTGAGTGGTGCCACCCATTGGCAGTTGGTCATGCATTATATAAGAAAGCAGGCTGAGCAAGCCACAAGGAGCAAACCAGAGGTGTTCCATATTGGCTTCTGCTTTAGTTCCCGCCCTTGAAACTTGAGTTCCAGCTCCAGCTTCCCTCAGCGATGGAGTGTGACCTGAAAGTTGTAAAATGAAATAAACCCTTTCCTCTTCAAACTGTTTTTGGTGATGTCGCTTTATCACAGAAATAGATATCAAAGCAATCTAGGACAATGTCTTTCACTAGGACCAAAGGCTCACTGATTATGACAAGCTGGCTGGCCAGTGAACCCAAAGAATCAATTGTATCTTGTCTCCCCAGAACTGAGATTATAAGCATGTGTTACAACATGTGGCTTTCATACATGAGTTCTGGGGATAAACTCAGACCTTCATGTTTGGAACTGAGCATCTCCCCAGCCCTCTGAGCCCCCTTTCCACATGGATTTCCACTGATGCTGATATCTAGGTCTCCTCAAGGCTATCGAGGCATGAATGTCCACCATCCACACCTTTGCTACATATCTCTTAGGACTTTGTATTTATTTCTTAGATCTTTCTCACTGGGCTTTGGCTGGTTACTGAAAGAGACCTTAACTATGACCTTTGAGATACATTAGAGATCTTCAGATTTAAGTCTATTTGGCTTCTCTCATTAACATCAATCTTTATGCTTCTATAGGCAATTATTTCAGAGATGTTAGGAGGGTAAACAATTAAATGTTCAAATTAGGTGTCTACTGTGAAGACTTTCACAGGCTGTCTGAGTAGATGGCTTACTCAGTGAACTCATTACAACCTGGCACTTGCTGATCAGATGGTTAACCACAGAACAGAGTTTCTATGTTGTCTTTCAACGTACAACATCTGATTTTTGGAGTTTGGAGTCAACACCTTCTTTAAATGTACCATACACATGTCATGCATATCAATGAACTGAGTTCCCTCCTGAAAAGTCTGGAACATGCTCATTTATAACCACAAGAAACCTAGCATGAATGAAGACTTAATGAAACAAAGCGATCTTGTGCCTTATAAGAATAATTTTCCACATGGTCTTGATGTGTTCCTCTAAGAAATGTCAAAGGGTTTCCATGAGGAAACATTAGAGCATGCATACAGAATCCAGAAGGCCCTGACAGTGAGGACTCCTTGCAGCCAACACTTGCTGCTTTCACACTTAAGGACCTAAGAATGAATATGTTATTGTAGGACACCAGGGGTGTGTGCAGGTTCTATGCCTCCAGGTCACCAGGTAACTGGCTGTCCAGAAATTAGGCAACAGAGTCAATGTCACTTTTTTCAGGTCATTTTTATTACCTCACAGAGTCAGTTTTCAGTCTCTTGAGAGTCCGCATTCTTTGTAATTATTTTTAAGGGGTGTGTGTGGGGGGGGGGGGGGGACATAGCCATGGTATGTACGTGAAGGTTGGAGGAGAACTTTTAAAAGTTAATTCTCTCTTTCCACTGTAGATTCTGGGAATGAAGCCTGGGTCTTTAGGCTTTGGCATCACATGACTTTAACAAATGAGTCCTCTTCTCAGCCCCGACACCCCCTTTTTTTAGCTTTAAAAATGGTGCACCTTAATTCTCCTCAGTCTCCTTTTCTCTTTCTTGTCTGTCTCTTTTGATTCAAAGTTCTGTTTCCCACCTCTCCTCCATGAGATTGAATTCCACACCAGTGACCAGTGTTTTCTAAGCTCCAAACAGAATTGCTAGTCATTTTTCTGTTGCTGTGGTTAAAAAAGAAAATGACCTGACAAAAAGCAACTGAGCGAAGAAAGGGCTTTTACTGGCTAGTAGTTCCAGAGGGCTAGAGATCACCATTGTAGGGAAGGTGTGGCAACAGGCGAGGAACGCATGGTGGGAGAAAGGAAGCTAACTGACCACATTGTCATCCACATACAGGAAGGAGAGAGAGAGAGAGAGAGAGAGAGAGAGAGAGAGAGAGAGAGAGAGAGAAGACAGACACAGACAGAAACACACAGAGAGACAGACAGACGGAAGACAGACAGAAACACACACAGAGAGAGAGAGAGAGAGGATGAAAGGATGAGAGAGAGGATGAGAGAGAGAGAGAGGATGAGAGAGAGAGAGGATGAGAGAGAGAGAGAGAGAGAGCAGGAAACAGAGTGAGGTTAAAATCCTTAAGTCTGTCTGAAGTGGCACATTCATCAACCAAGGCTCTACCTCCTAATGATTCCATAACATTTCAAAACAGTGCCACCTAGTGGACATCAAGGACTCACATATATGAGCCTGAAATTGCTACATCAATCTGAACCCAGTGCCCTTCCTCTGTAACCACACTCAGCATACAGACCTCAAATATGTTTTCCATTTTACCTTCTCTTGTGGACAGGAAGTAGAAGTTAAAGAAAAGAGAAGACCATAATATTCAAAGCACTTAAAGATTATTTGGAGCTGGAGGATTCAAGGAAGGCTTCAAGGAGGCAGCATCGACAAAGTTGGGTTTTAAAGGATGTAGAGAAGATGCAGCAACATCCCAGCTCAAGGATGAAAGAGTTATGGGACCCATATTTTAAGAAGGTGAAATTGATATGCAATGGCTAGCAATGATTGCCGAGAGGAAAAGAAGATTAAGATAGAGGTCGTGGCAACTGCATATGTGCTAACTCTAAGGAGTTTGACTTGACATGAGAGGCTCTAAGAAGCCAGCATGTACTTCCTAACAGTGTGCTTCATTTTGCCCAGGCATAGACAACTGAATGCCATAGACGGGGTAGCTGTCTAACAACAAAGTGTGTTTACCTCAGTTTTGAAGCCTACCATATCTAGGATCAATGTATGTGTAGATTTGAGTCCAGTGAGGCTCCTCATTCATAGGTATTACCTTCTTACTGTGCCTCACATGGTAGAGAAGGCTAGAGAGCTACCTGGGGCTCTTTTACAAGGGTGATAATGGCATACATGAGGACTGTGATCACTTTCTTGACACAACCACTGCCTAAAGGTCCTACCTCCAAATACCATCACAGTGGGAACTAACTTTCAGCACATAGATTTTGGGAAACAAAACTATTGAGTCTATGGCCAATGGGGAAACATCCTTGACTCACAATCTACTGTCTTACATGCATGTCTTCTTTTCTCTGGTTACCCTTAACTTCTTGGATAATGGTGTATATGCATTTCATTCTCTTTTTCTATCCCACTTCCAGTGCTATTCAACAAATACACCAATGCTAAAGGGGAAATGAGCAAAGACAATTGATTACTGTGTAAAGTGTTGGTGTTCTTTGAATTTCTTTAGCCTTTAGGTATCTCATCAACCATCAACTTCTACTTATTCCAGTTCCCCTCTCTAGTCCAGCTCACCAGTTCTGTGTACTATCCGTGTAAAGCAGAATGATGTATAAACAAACTGAAATGCAAGGCATGTGTTTCAAGGGAAACATTGGAAAGCACACTGGAAAAGAACAACTAGCTACTGAATTAGCGCCTTCTTGTAGCTGCTATAGGATATCTGAGAGGAACAACTTAAAGGGGAAATTTCTGCTCAAGGTTTAAGATGGTTCAGTCCCGTGTTTGGGTACAGCATCGTGGTCACAGGACCATGTGGCAGAATCTGAACTTCATTTCCTGGCTGACAGCTGAGAGAAGGTCATGTTAGTTTGGGGCTACTTTTCTTCTATTTCTCCACCTGAGACACAGCCCATTCCATGGTAGTGTCTATATTTATTGTGTATCTCCACCTATGCCCTTCTTGGTTAATCCTCTCTGGAAAAGCCTTTGACCATACCCAAAGGTATACTTACATCTCCTAGGTGATTCTAAATCCAATCAAGCATGACACTAAAAATTTACTATCACAACATCTGGACCACATAAGCCCTTCACCCAGAGAAGCATCCTTTATGCAAGGCACTGGAAATACCCACATGAGACAGATAGTAAGTCAGGGTCCCTGGTTTAGAGACTTATTTAGTCTCATTGTATCAGTTACTTTTCTTGTTGTTGTGACAAAATACCTGACGAAAGCAACTTAAGGAAGTGTTTATTCTGGTTCACAGTTTGGGAGCACTGTCCATTGTAGTGGTAGAGTGGCAAGAACATGAGGCACTGGCCATGCTGCAACAATTATCAAATCAAGAAGTAGGGAGTGGCTTGGCAGTTAAGAGCTGTTCTTCCAGAGGACATGAGTTTGATTCCCAGCACCCACCTGGTGGCTCACAACCAATTCTAACTCCAGTTCCAGGGGGCCCAATGTCCTCTTCTGTCCAGGTATAGAGGATTTAGAGGGTCCAAATCAGGGATGCTCCGGTGTCAGACTCTCTATCAGGATAGTGCCAGCATCTAGAGATCTTGGCTGAAAGCTTTAAGGCAGGGGGTAAGCTGTTGTCAAATAGCTGTCAACAGTATAAGCTAGCAATAAAGTTGTAGTTAATGAGAGTAACCCTGCACTGTGACGGAAAAATTAAGTTCAGGAGTCATATCATAGTCATGACATATGAACATGGCTGAGATAACATTAGATTCTTTTGATATGGTGTTTAAAAGAGAATGCCTCTCTGGTAACCTGCTGGACTGGTAGAACTGTACCTGCATATGTACATAACTTGAAAGGATGACTAATGTCTCTGTCAGTGAGTTAGTTTGTACTCTTATCACTGAAAACAAAACACATGACAGATATGAAGCTTTATGTCAATTCATGGTTTTCAAAATGGTTAGATTTGGTTTCTTGTTTCTGGGGCTCTTCAGAGGTGTGTGGCAGAATCTATTTGTCTCTTAGTAGACAGAAAGCAAAGAGTAGGTAAGATATCAGGGGAAAGGTATAATTCTCAGTCATGCCTCCAGTGGCCTTTCTTCTGATTAAGTCCCACCCTCTAAAGTTTCCAGAACTTCCCAGAATGCCACCATCAGCTGGGGACCCAGCCACTAAGACCTACTCCTTTTGCTAGGATATTTTATATTCAAGCTGTAACTCTCAACATGTCACCCTAAGATTGGCCGTGACTTCCTAGTGGAAAGTGTTCTGAACTACATCTGAGCACACAATGAAAGAATGCATGAAGTGATATACAATAGTTACCATGATGCAGAAAAGGCTACCTTGGTTTGTCTTCCCAAAGGATTGCCCTCCGTGACATCTGGCTTTAATCTTCTTACCTTCTAAGGTAGAATGATTTCTTTTCCCAGTAGGCTCAACATGACATTAATTTAACATCTTTGTTCCTATGTCTTTGATAGACTGAACATTAACATGCCTCCTGTGCCTCTAAAACAAAATATGATATGATTTTTCAAGATAAATAATAGATTGCTTTGTTTCTTAGATCTTCAAAACCTTTCATCTCTTATACACATAGAAAATTCTAGGGAGATGGAGAAGGACCCCGGGGATCTTATCATGGTGGCCGAGCAAAGGTCCTCACCCCTGTGAGACTCAGTGTGATAGAAGTGGAGCCATTGCAGACAAACAGTATTATTAAACGTAAGGCTTGGGTCTTTCCCCCTCCTCATACTGACATTTATCAGCTGCCACAATCGCAGCAAGCCACAATACCAACACATTTGATTGGAGCCAGTCAGTAAATAACATTTGATGAAAAGAAAATTAGGTGGTAACGAGACTCTTGAGAAATTAGAAAATAGCCTTCCAGGCTTTCGACCTACTCCTCATTTAGTGAGGCACTGAATAACCTAACAGACCTAAGAACAGCAGCAGCCTGCCTCCAAATGCTGAAAATTCTGAATCAAACAGCTGAATAGTACAGCTTCAGGGATTGTTCAAAGTTGACTCAAAATAACCTTTGATTAAGGAAGAAATAAAAAAAAAAAAAAAGAAAGAAAGAAAGAAAAAGCAAAAGCTAATCTTCCAGTTAACAGAAAGGCTTAAAGGATCCATGACAAACACCATGAATTATGCAGGCTAGGGATGCTGTGTCTTGCCTTTCACATATAAAAGCTCAAATGTCTGATCTCAAACCTGCTGCAAAGAAATTGATTTCTATCAGTTGAGCAGTGCTTGGGTGAGGAAAAACAGATGAGCCTGCCCCCTCCGGTGCCCTACTTTTTTTTCTATAAGAAACTGTAGAAAACTGGGATCCCCAACCACTATTTGCTACTGTGTTAGGAAAGAAGAGACCTTGGAGAGCATACTTCTGTTGCTACAAATAAGCTTTTCTAGAAATGTCACCCCTAACACACTTTTACATGTAGCCTCAGGTTTACAACACAATACAATATTAGGTTTGCACCTCTCCTTCCTCAAGAGTACCACAGAACTGGTAGGAAATATTCTAATTAGCTCTAGGCATTGAGTGTGTTATTAAACAACAAATATCAGGTATCAAAATGTCCTACTGTAGAACCCCATGTCCTCTAGAAAGAGCCCCCTGACTCTGCCAAGTTAATTCCTTTTCTAAGTATTCACCAGATCCATTATATCCTTCTATTTTCTGTTTTTGGAGAACATTGTACCATCAGCTGTGACCAAGCCCAGCCATAAGTAGGCACGGTGGTATTCTTCCCTGAATCATTTGTCCGTGTGAAAGCTTCATGTACATGCATGGCGATGACAGCATTTTACTATCATGTATGAGATGGTAAATCTTAATTGTCAACTTGATGGGATTTTTGAATCACCATGGAAACACACCTCTAGGCATGGGAGTCTCTAGACTGGGTTAGTTGATAGGGGACCACCTACCCTAAATGTGGACAGCACCATTCCACCACACAAACACAAAGGGGAAAGCAAGTGGAGCACTAGCATTCATCTTTTTTAAATTTTATTTTAATTTATGTACATGGGCATGAATGCATGCATGTCTGTGTACTATGTGCATATCTGGTACCTTTACAGACCAGAATTTGGTATCAGATGCACTGGCATTGGAGTTGCAGATGGTGGTGCCCTCTCTATCTCTCGATTTCCTCCATATTGTCTGAGTCGTTCCCTGGCCCTAAAGCTGCCTGGGACAGACTAGCTGGCCAGTGAGCCTCAGGAATCCTCTTGTCTCTACCTCCCAAATACAAATAGATTATAGGCATGAGCCACCACACCTGACTTTTTTTACATGATTGATGTGAATCCAAACTCAGGTTGTCATGTTTGTTTAGCAGTTGTAAGGTAAACCTGCCAGAGACTGGGCATGTGGACACTCTCAAAATTGAATAGAATGTCTTTATTCCTGGCTAGTGGCTGCACAAGGAACTTGTCCAAATCATGCAACCTCCAACCTTACAATTCTTAGCCTAGTCTGCATAAAAACTATATCTTGATTGACACATTTCTGATAGCAAGAAGCAGAGCTAAAGGAACAAAACAAAACAAAACAAAAGCAGGGCTAGCACACATAGGAACGCTTGCACTTTCCCAGGCACAGCCTGGAACTGTTGACTTAGCCTTTGCTCCCATTTTGGCAGGGTCCTTGTTCTTGTTTTGTCAGGTGTTGATGCCTATGTGCCATGTTTCAAGGCCTGAGTGGTGCTTCTATCATGGCATCAGTTGTACTAATGTCTCAGGGTCTGTTACATAGCAAGCACTTTACCAGTGAGTCATATCTCCAGTTCCCCCACCCCAGTATTTGGGTTTCTGCAGCTGTACCTTTAAGTCAGAAATCTGATGACAATCTACATTATATTATGCTAAATAGTAGTTGTTTCTCTTGTGTTAAATTGTGCTTTCATAAGCTTTGTAGCTCTTTGAGTGTTGGAATAAAGACTATGACAGTATTCCTATTATCCTTCTGACCTTTCAATATTTATAAGCTGCTTTTCAATATTTATGAGAAGTCAATAGAAAGAAGACCACAGCTCATTCCAAAGTATTCTAGACAGTGTTTCTGCCATTCAAATTGATGAGATCAAATGTCAGTTTTACAGTCTCACTCAAAGAACTCTAATAGAGATAGAAACATACACATTACCTTCGGTGCTATGGCTTTGTCTGTTGTTATATGTTAATGGGTAAATACATCACCATCTGAATTGCTCAGTACCAGTCCTCAGAAATCGCTTCTGTTTTGCACAAGAGGTATTAGGGACTGCACTACTATAGTTCAGAATTAGAATTCAACAAGAAACATGTCTATAAGCTCTGGACAGTGAAAGAAAAGAAGGATTTTAGCCTCTCAAAGAGGTGCTGGCCAGATATGTGGGTAGGCACATTTCCAGAAGCTTCTATTCAACAGGAATGGGAACTTGATAGGAATTCCTCAGAGACTCTTTAGATCAGTGGTTCTCAACCTGTGAGTTGTGACCCCCTTCAACAAACCTCTATCTCCAAAAATATTTGTACCACTATTCATAACTGTAGCAAAACAACAGTCATGAAGTAGCAACAAAAAAATCATTTTATGGTTGGGAGGTCACCACAACATAAGGATCTGTATTAGGTGCCCTGCCATCACCTCTGTCACACTGGGATTGCAGGGCTGGATGCCATGCCTACCTGGCTGTTCACATGTGTTTTGGAGATCCAAACTCCTGCCCTCACATATATGAACAGTGAGCACTTTACCCCTGATCTAACTCCACAACCCATAATGCCTAGTTCTCAAAGTAAAATTAGAAACTATGCACATGGTTTTTTAAACAAAATATGCTGATATTGCTTAAAGAATACTGCTAACCTTTCATCCAATCCATACAAGTGCAAGTTTTAAAAGAGAAAAAGAGGAAGTGAAGTAGCGTGAGTAAATAAACACATATAAACATGTATTCACATATACCCAATAATATAAAATGCTCATTCGGGTTTTAGGAGTTGTGAAATGTCTGGTAGTGTATAAAACATGATGCCAAGTGAGAACCAAAAGAATGCACTGAGGTCACACACTTCATTAACTTACTAATAATACAGAGGCATCTTGGTGACGTTGTAACTAAGAACATGGGATGAGGAAGCAGTCAGCTTACTGGAATGCCAAGGAAGAGGTCTAATGCTCAAGTCCTACAAACATTTCAAGGATCCCCAATCACTATTGGGTTCTGAACAAGGAAATAAATTAGTGAAACAAACACACAGAAAAGACCTCATGATAAAAATTAGTGACAGTTGATTGAAGTCTGACTTTGCTTGGTCTTCCTTCTTCCTCCTCTTCTTCTTCCTTCTCTTCCTCCTCCTCCTCCTTCTCCTCCTTATATCCCTCCTCGTTTTGAGACAGGACCTCCTGTAGCTGAGGCTGGTCTCAGAAACAATGTTCTTGAATTTCTAACTCACCTGCCTCTACCTCCTGAATACTGTGGTTATGGGTATGCATCACCATGGCCAGTTGTATGTGTAGATCTTACAGAGTCTTCTTTGCATGCTAGGAAGGTACTCTACTAGCTGAGCTGCAACCCCAGTCTTCCTTCTTCCTTTCAACAGGATATTACTAAGGAGCCCAGTAATTTTGAATTCTTGATCATCCTGCTTAGCCAATAAACTTATTATTTTACACCAAACTTAAGCAACACACTATTTGGACAGCTGTTTTATGGATTTTACAAGTTATGGATTTTACAGCACAACTTCTACACTTAGGCTCAGAGAACATCATAGAAGAGAGCAGAAAGATTGTAGAGCCAGAGACTGAAAAGATGGCTCAGTGGTTAATATCACTTGCTCTTGCAGAGAACCTATGATTTGGGTCCCAGCAAACATATGATGGCTCACAATTATCTGTAACCTCAGTTCCAGGGTATCTGATGCCTTATTCTTGTCCCATAGATGCTGCATGCATCTGGTACACATACACAGATGCAGTCAAAATAGTTATACATATAAAATAAATAAATCTAAAAGCAATTTTAAAATAGATTGCAAGAGCCAGATAACCATCACATCCGCTATCAAAGGTGTCTTTTACATATGACAGGAAGCTGCACTCAGGAAATCTCAATATAGAGTCATCTGAATAATGATGACATCAGCTGATATCCCAAAATGGACTGGGAAAAATCTTCCTTAGATGAAGAGCTAAAGTAAGTATGGCTACTAAGAGTAAGGAGAATCAGCCTTCTCTGGGGTGGGGGTGATGCCACTGATAAATTATCCAACCCCAATCTTCAGCCCTAAATACATACGTATGTGAGAAACACTAACTGGACTCAAAGTTTTTTTTTTTAAATGTGTAACAATAATAATTAAGAGAGGAGGAGTGGGAAGAGGAGGAGCGATGTATGGAACATAAAGGAGACAAAGGAAAGTTAGAGGTGGGAGACGGTAGAGTGGGAATTTTTAAAAACTACTATGTGGACTTAATAATCAGTTTAAGTAAGTTTTTGCTATGTATATGTTTATTTATTATCAGTGTATACTTTAACCTATTTGCTACAAATGTTGGGAGCTCCAAAAGTAACACTTTTTTGATTAATGATACATATGCAGCAGTCTCAGTCAGGTCAAACAGTAACAAATGACAGAAGGAGAGGCCCAGGTAACCTTAATCTCAGCCATTCATTAGCAAGTGCCACTCACGCCTATCTCACTCTGAATGACTCTGGCTATCCTCTATATAGGGTGTAGTATTCATATAAAGGATACAGAAGAGTATAGACTATCACCAGGTAAAAGTTTCTAAATACCCACTACAGGAACTTAAAGGAAAAAATTCAAACCATAAATACAAGGACTACATGACCTCATTTGCCTGAATCAAATTAGTTTTACTATTTATTATTTTTATTTTATGTGTTTTTTTCCCTGCATGTATGACTGTATATCACATGCATGTAGTACCTGAGATGGCCAGAAGAAGGGTCAGATCTTTCTCTAAAATGGGAGTTTCAGAGGGCTGTGAACTCCCATGTGGGTGCTGGAATTAGGTGTGTACACACATTCACAAATATATGTACACACACACACATCCTGAGACTTAAATCTGAGCTGCTTTCAATGCACCAACACTGATGCATATGGCAACGGTTTCATAGAGTAATGTAATCAAGGGACCACAAGAATCATTTATCTCAGATTTTTCCTTACCACCATCAAATTCTGATTATATTTCATAGAAATTGACTCATTATCATGCAGCTGATAACACTGCTAACGGGAGAGCCTGCAGACAAATATTTGCCAGAGAGAATCTCCAATTTCAATTGCTCCCAGGAAATCAACATTTTAAAGAATGCCAGAGAAAGGGGTGACATTCCTGTGTCATCAAAATCTCCTTTCATTATAGAATAAAAAATGATAAAGTTTAATAAGATTGACATTATCCTTTTTTTTTTTTTCTGAGACAAGGTTTATGTGTCTAATCTGGTCTAGAATTCACTATGTGAATCAGGATGGCCTTGAACTCACAGAGATCAACCTGCTTCTGTTTTCCTGAGTTGCTGAGGTTGACGGTGTGAATCGTTGCACTTACATTTTACTGCACTTTAAAAAAATGAAACGTGTACAAATGTCTGATGGAAGATGTTACAATACTAAATAGTTTTCAAATGATTAAGACCCTAAGACTATAGGGTGTCAAGCTATAAAAACGTCTTCAGCAAATTAAGAATAATGAAATGATCCTGGTTTGGTTTGTTTGCGCATCATCCTTTTGATGAGTGCGCATGTGAAATTACTCTCTAATTGCACATATGCATAAATACATGCACATATTTAACGTAAATAAAATTTTACTTTCCAACCACAATGTTAAGCAAAAGGTGTAAACTGTGTGCTTACACGGCTGGAGCCTTCACACATGCTATGAAGTGCTCCAACATGGAGTCACATTTCAGACCCCTATTAGACATTCCCAAACACCATATTTTCAGTCTTGTTTTTATTATTTTATGAATTTGACCTTTAAAATAAACCTCTTCTTCACTAATGTGGCAGATAACTCTACGGGGCACAATACCTCCAACTGAAGCTGCCTCTTTTTTGACTGTTGAAAGTAGTGTTAAGTCAATCACAGGTTAGCACTAATAGAGACATGGATAACTCCTAACCCTTTGCCATATAGCAGTACCTGGCTGGGGCCTGAAGGGGCTCTCCCTCTGTGTTCTATACACCACTACCTGGGGCCTGAAGTGGGGGTTGTTCCCTGCCGTGGTGTATGCTTGAAGTACAGCTCCTTGGTAAAGAGGTGCACTCTAATATGTCAAGTTACTTTAGCTTTGCACTGATCTAAAATGGGGTTAATTCTGCAGCCCTGCTTTGTCCTAGAGAGCGCTTTTGGGTTGATGTAAACTCATTTGAATAATACAAAATTTAAATATTATCTGTCTTAGGTACTTTTCTATTGCTAGGATAAAATATCGTGACCAAGACAACTCACAAAAGAGTTTAATTTGAGGCGTATGGTTTCAGAGGGTTAGAGTCCATGATGACAGTGCAAAGCCAAGGTGGCAGGAACAGCTGAGAGCTCACCTCTTGATCTGGAAGTAGGAAGCAGAGAGTGGGGCTTGGAATGGCTTGAGCCTTTTGAAACCTTACAGCCTGTCTCCAGTGACATGCCTCCACCAACAAGGCTGCACACCTCCTCGTCTTTCCCAAGCCACCATGCTATCTGATTGTATTTTAAGACTCAAATAAGACCAACACAGGGATTATTGCTTCTTCCAATCTGCCTTTCAATTTCACTCAACTTGATTTTAAAGTTAATAATGTTGAAATTGGCAAATCGTGTGCTAATCGTAAATAGTTTAACCCATAGCTAAATAAAGATGAGTTTCACAAGCTCTAACTTCAGCGAGCTTCAAAGCAATGCACCAACAATGAAGGGAAAGTGTGCAAGCAGGGAAGGACACTTTGTAACACAGTGTGCTATTGTTCTGCTCATGCTCACTCTGGCTGCCAGCCACCAATTCAAAGACTCTGAGACTGAATGAATACAGGCTTTAGCGGTTGAAAATGTGGGGTGATCTTTGTTTGATGCTGGGAAAATGTAACCTATTTTTGTTTATTTCACACCAAGCCAATCCTTTAGCTGGCACCACAAACAGTGACAACTTATACTTCTAGGACACAGATTGTATCTCAGACAATTCTAGTCTCAAGCTGCTTGATAATGTAGTTAGAGAGAATTATTCTACTTGGCCTGATACATACTGAAGCAAGGGATTAGTTTCCTGGGTCTACTTAATTCTAACAACTGGGACATGGGTCGGGTATACTAGACACATACATAAATGGAGAAAGACCAAATAGGAGCCTTAGCAGACATGGTTGGGCAAAAATCTATTATGAACTCTTACAGAAATACAGCATTGTATCTGTAGATGTATTTGATGCTGGCACAATTCATACTAGAAATCATTCAATAAAAATTGTTGGATTGTATGTAGAACAAAACCACACATATAGACCATTTTTCCCAATTGACTAATTATATCATGTATTATTTTAAAGCAAGTAATGATACTTTGCAGTATTTTAATCATTTTGCATGTAAAACTAGAATTTAGTATTTATTTTATTTAAATTTAATTAAAATAATTAAGACAACATAATTTTATCTGCTTTTTAACTTGCCTAGATTATACAAGACAAATTTAACAAAATGACAAAGTTCTAAAAATTACATAGTTTGAGCAACTACTATACATTATACATTATATTTCTGAACCAGATAAAGTTTTACTTACAGTGCAAATAACTTTTCACTTTTTATCTTGAGAATTTCATACATGTACACAATAATGTTATCCTATTTATCACTGTTCCCATTTTCTACATATTCTCTTCATCAGGCCCCCTCCCAATTGTCTTTTTTAAAAACTAAGTCCAGTTAGTGCTGTTCATATTTGCATGGGTGTGGGCCCTTTCACTGAAAACATGGGCATCTCACCACTGGCTGCATCCTGAAAGCAGAATGACTCTCCATCTACCTGATTAAGGGGTGGGACTTGGAGATCATCTACCCCATCTATGCAGGATCTTGGATGGCCTGTTCCTGTATAGGGCTTATGGAGGTAACTGTAGCTACTGTGAGTTCATGAGTGCACTAGCCATGCCATGTCCAGAAGGCAGCACTTCACGCCCTCCTCCCCATCCTCCAGCTCTTTCTTCAGCCTCCTCTTCCACAATGTTCCCATAGCCTAGAGGAGGAGGAGTGGTGGTAATCGTGTCTTATTTAGTGCGGGACACTCAGTCTGCCATTCTCAGCAGGCTGAACAATTATGAGTCTCTGCATTGATTGCTACCCCACTGAAAAAAGCTCCTCTGATGAAGGCTGGGAGAAGACCAGGTCAAGGGGTATAAATGTGATTATTTAGAAGGTACTTTGACAGCATGATCATTTATCAAAATAAAAATTGCAGGTTCCATTCAAGGTCCTATGACTTCCCCAGTGATGGACTTTTGCCAGGATTATAGTATCAGGCATAAAACTCTCTCCTTTGATCAGGCCTCAAATCCAATCAGAAAACAATTACCCCATAACAGTTGTCCCATTATTGCACTAATTGGCATATTTACTTGGCAAGTTAGTATTGCACCATGCAAGGTCCAGAACTGGTTACAATCTCAGATGTGTTCCCCACACCCCCTCACCCCCAGCAGCCTACATAACACCTTCTGGCACTATAAAAGTTGGTTAGCTAAGAAGTTTCCTGGTCAGTTTGAGATTACTTTCTCTATGTTCTGCAGCAGAAGTGTGTGGTGTCTTCAACAACAGGATCTCACTATGTAGTGATGGAAGGTAACCAAGGATAATGGAAGTAGCCTGCATTGTTTTAAAGATCCCTGGGGACTCCATGGACAATATCTCATGGAAAGGGATTGCACATATATAGTCTGTGAGTAACATTGTCCATTCATGTAGGGGAATTCTTTGCACTCTCTGTTTTATTATTATTATTTTTTTAAGGTTTATTTTGCAATTAGCTTACTATTCTGCGGGAAAGGGAAGAACTGGAAGACTATCCAATTTATTTTAAAGAATAAAAACACAATGATAAAAAATATGCTGGAAGTCTTTATGATAGCCTGCCCAATAACAAAGTAATGTCTTCAAGCAATGGAAATTTAAAGAGTTTGAAGGGCTCAGTATTCTCACTTGGCTGCCTGGTTGCATACTTTCCCTTGAACATGATGGGCTTTCCACCTTGTTTTTTATTATTAAGAGATCTTTATAGAATGTCACAACACACACAATACTTTGCATAGCATCTTTGCTTGGTTATGACCGATTATCAGTCTCCTACCAATGGCCATTTGGGTTATTTCTTATCCTTTCTTCTTACAAAGAATGTTACTACATACATCCTTGCAGAAAGAACTCTGCGTGAATTTTTGCATCTCCAACTTAATCAAATAGATCATAAAAGCAAGAATTTGAGATAAAGGTTTGCTTTAAATGTATTATATCTTAGCTTGTAAATTTGTTTTGTTGTAAAATGTAAGAGGAAGATATTATTATTAGAATATTTTCCCCAAATATCCGGTTATATATAAATTCTTCCTGATCTCAGATGAGGAACTTCAAGGGAAAAGCTTAAGAGATCTGTTACCAAAACCAGTACTTGGGAGCAGGAAAAGTAGCTCAGCAGATGAAGCAGAGTCCAAATCCTCAGAACCCATATAAAAGCCTGCTGGGTATGATAACCTGTCTATAATTCCAGGCCATGAGAGCCAGAGACAGGAAGTTCCCAGAGCCAGCTATCCAGTCAGGCTAGTCAAACAGTGACCACGGCCACAAGTAAGAGACTCTGCTCCAATGACTGAGGTAGAGATGGATTGAGAAAGTGTCCCCACCTCACCTGAGGCCTAAACATGCAGGCATTCACGCATACATGCACCCAAGTGCATAGGCACTCACACATGCGCACAAGGGCCACGCAACTTGTGCCTGTGCCTTCTGGTAAGTACATGTACCCATATATGAGAATATTCATATACATGTACGTGAACACTTCACAGATATGTGCACACATACAAAACAACAACATGTTTTTAAAAACTTGGACTAATAGGTGCAGACGGGGGTCCACAACAGTGTGAATACTGCAGAATCATAATTCTATCCCAGGAGTGGGAGGAGCCCACTCACGGTCATCTTAATGTCATTTCCATTCCTACTTGGGATTGTATTTCTGTTCACAGAGGTATTTAAATTTCATTATGAGCACTTTCCTCCGTGGCATGAGTGGAGATGTGAGGCTGAAATCCAGCCAAACTCCCTGCTCCTGTTCTATTTGTCTCCCAGCACTAAATCAATGACTGTGTTTTCAACACTTAATTATCTTTATCATTCCCAAATCCATTACATTTAATGAAAGACAAGATCAATAAAGAAGACGATCGATAAAGATAAAACTGAAAATAAGACCTTAAAAATTAAGTCATCCAGGGAAGAGAACGAAAATAAAAGAAAACAAGGTAAGAGCAGTTCAAAAGGGCAAATTGCCTTGTAGAAATTGAGAGAAAGGAGTTACCAGGGTTCAAAGACTATGAGAGGTCAATTGGCAGATATTGGAGGTATATGACGGCCCTTTCTAAGACCTAGAATAAGAAAGCAGTGGAAACAACAGAAACGAGGAAAGAGCAGTCACTGGTTTATTTTCTTCTCCCTTAAATATTTCATTAAAATACCAAGTTATTTCACACCTGATCTTCTTAAATTCATTTTTATATTATTTATTTAATGTATATGAGCACACTGTAGCTGTCTTCAGACACACCAGAAGAGGGCATCAGACCCCATTACAGATGGTTGTAAGCCACCATGTGGTTGCTGGGAATCGAACTCAGGACCTCTGGAAGAGCAGTCTTAACTGCTGAGCCATCTCTCCAGCCCACACCTGATCTTCTTAAATCATGGAACTGACCAGGGGTACTTGGGTTGTATTAATTAACCACTGTTTTACACTATTATTCATCATAGGCTTGTCTAAACTAAATGCAGAGTGAAGGCTAGTGTGGTAATGAAACACGATGTACAGCCATCTTTAGAAAAAGCCCTTATCACACAATCAAATGAAAAAGTGAGATCAGCGTGGTATTCAATTTACAGGAGAGAAGATTTAGGATACATGTGACCCTTCCTATATCAGGCCATTAAAATAAATATCCAGAGAGTTTTAAAGTACATCTTTTTCTCTGGTGTTTCTTAAGGTGCTAAAAGCTCCAGAGACTATATTATCCCACGTGGTGTCCTTCCAGCCTACCCATATCAAGAGGCAGGGGCAAGAATCAAGGTTGTCTTTAGCTATATACCAAATTTGAGGCTACCCTGGGCTACACAAGACCCTATCTTAAAAACAAAACAATTAAAAAAAATAAAGAGTAAAAAAAAAATAAAAATAAAACATACAGTGCTCCTTTAGTGAGCATGACTCTAAAGGGAAGCATGGTAATATACATGAGTGGAAGAGATAACATGATGGTATGCTGGGATACACTGCATACCAAATCTCCACTTTCTGCAACTATGGATTGTGGAATACATACTCTTGAACACCCAAGTAACAGAAGAGACTAATAGCAATGCACATGTAAGATATGTATATCACCCTACCCAGAGTTGGCATATTTCTCAGTTAATCTGCACAGCCTAGGAGGAGCCTGGCTTAACCAATGCTTAAGAGCCTGTAACTCATGCAGGAAACAACAGCAACAACAACAACAACAACAAAGCCAAAAACAAAAAACAAACAAAAAAAGAAAGAAAGAAGAGAAAAGAAGAAAAGAAAAGAAGGAAAGAAAAAAAAAGAGGCTGTAACTATTAGAGATGGAACAGAGTTGGACTTTCTGATGGAGTCAGAACTCCATAGCTAAATGGCTACCACTAATGGTCTCCCAGCTTGAATGCTTATCATAGGACCCTGTTTCCTTAAAGAAAAGCCTGGGTTTCCACTCTCTTTGAAGGTGTTTAAGTATAATACAACAAGGTTTGGACTTTTCTTTCTCTTGGATTCCACTGAATTTTTGACTCTTGTGTAAAAATTCTGCCACATGGCTTTCTCAATACCCACAAGAGTCAATTCATAATTACCAATTGCAGGATGTTTGTTTGCTTGTAATCCAGAAGAAAAGATAAGTTATTTATTTTTGTTCACTAGTGCTTGGATGGAGCCTGTAAGTATAAGATATTCTACTAATATTGGGTAAATAAATAAAAGAAGAGAGGAATTAAAACATGAAGTCTTGATCCAGTAATTATTCAACTACCATGTTTGAATATGCTTAGAATGAGAAAAATGTACTTTATTTGGTAGGAAACTTTCAAATTATAGTTCTAAATATGATAGACAATAGAGCATCATATGCACTTGATTCTGAGAATGAAGTATTTGCTAATATGTTAGAGAATAACAATACTTATGGCAATGTTATGTTTAGAAAGTATGTCATGTCATATGGCTCTCCATGAAATAGAAGCTAAGTTTGACAAAATTAAACCAGAAGATAGAATTTCCTTAATTAAGATAAAAAAAATTAGTAGCTGTGATGGTTTATTTTTGTTTATAAACAAACAAACAAAAAGAACAAGGAATCAAGAGAGATCTGTAAGGAAAAAAAGACTAAAAGGAATATTTTCATTTAAGATAAAAGGTGACATTTCAAACACTCTAAGGTTCTAGAAATTCTTAATCATCATCATCATTGTACTATTGGCCTGTATTACACATACTAATGGGTTTCGTGAGGGCATTTTCTCACACATATAGAGGACATTTTAGCCATATTCCCTAACCCGTCCTTTCTCTCTCCTGCTCCCTCCTAGAAGTCCATTTAATTCCCTTAGACAATTGTACTTCTCTTTTCATGTTGAATATAGAGAACTGATCTCTTGTAAGATCCAGCTAGACCACTGCTAGGTATTTCCCTAAAAGACTCAACGTCATTTCACAGAAATGCCTGCACACCAATGTTTACTGTAGCGCTATTCACAGAAGTTTCATTATAAAGTCTTCAGAAGGGACTATCTTCAGAGAAGCAGACAAGGAAAATGTAGCATATACACAAATTTCATTCAACCACAAAACCAAATGGATGTATGTCATCTACAGAAAAGCAGATGCAACTGGAAATTGTCAGTTGGATTTATCAGAAATTCTTAGAACAGACATTAATGTTAATGGTGACTGAGAGTAACGAAAGTCAGCAGAAAAGCTAGTCAAAGTCTAAAGTTGTAATTGTTCAGTATGCTACAGTTATAATACTATATATTATATTATAATACTGCATAACACAGTAATGCTACAGTGTAATACTGTAGTATTAAAAGCAAAAGAACAACATTTAAATGTCTTTGTATCAGTAATATAAAGTATACTTGCATTAGCAAATTCTTACTTGAGAGCAGTAGACTCCAATGACTTCTTGAGAAGTGGAGTAAAATCTATTTATTCTCCTTGACATAATGTAAGCCAAAAATTCTTGTTTCTCTCTGTGTACATTTATACAACATACTACAACCCCCAAAAGTCTATTCATGTGATATTGTCACTAAAAACTAATTATTACAAATATAATATTGAAAAGCCAGCACTCTTTACTTCCCTGTTGATGAACATGAAATAGAAGCCATTTATTTTTTTAAAAAAAGATTTGACAGTTTTAGAAACATGTGGATAGTGAACCAGTAGGTAGAAAACCACAATACTTTTAAAGTGTGATCTGTTTATGAATTTCCCAGTGATCACCACGAGACCTACTTTGTTCGTAATTAAGCAATAGAGTCCAAGAAGATCACTTTAATCTTGCAAATATGTATTTAATCAGTTCATTTTAAGACTTTTCTTCTTAGAAGTAACCTTGTGCCAAAGAGGCGTATTTTCACTGAGACACTAAATCCCCAAGCTTATTACCATAAAATGAATAAGCTTGGAATATATGAAAGAAGATGTGAACGTGCTTTATACAAAGAGTTCGGAAGCCTTTGTATCAGAAGCACGGTTTCTGACTCTAAGGCACTGGGCTATGTGAACTGACTTTAAAATACATCTATTGAGGCAGTGAGTAACCTTCTGCTGGTGCTGACTTCAGTCCAAGTCTGAACCCAGGACTTGTTTCTTTTGGGAGCATGAGAATGAAAATAAGACCCCACAATGTTCTCAAGGTTGTAGCTTGAGAAGACATTCTATTGCAAAGTTTTAGTAGGCATTCACTTAATGATGTTCAAAATGTCTTTGGCAATCTTTAGAAAAGGAAACTTTTAAATGTATGTTTGTCAAGCTAGCTTTTAAAAGTAAGGGCTCTTCAAAGAAGACAATGCTTTTAAATGGTAGTCATATATCTAATGTAGTCACTAAAAAAATCATCAAACTTCTACAGCCTAAAAGTGTTTCACTAGGCAGGAAGTTAAATAAGTTTTGACGATAATTTACATCCTAGGTCATAAGTTTGCTATGGTGTCTGCTTAAATCCAACATAACTCAAACACCAGGTCAATGCAAAGGACAAAAATGTGTTGTAATCGAGCTGTTCCTGATAGATCAGGGCTGCAGAACAGATTTGGGAAGTGAACAATGAGCCTGAATATGCCAGAATATTTAAGCTCAAAAATTATAAACATCAGTGCTAACTTATTGTTACCTTCTTCCAGCAATCAGGATGGGAGTTGGTTCCTAGGCCTGAGAACATGAACTTAGTTTAATCTGGCCAGCAAGATGGAGACGTTACCTCTGAGATGGCTGGACTCAAACAACTGTCTCCTTATAATAGAAGCTGTTCAGCTATTGGGAAGGCCCCAGCAGCCCTAGGGCCTGGAACCTTGAAATTAGTTTTCAACTATGATGAAATGGCAGTGTTTAGAACAAGGTTTTTGTTGTTGTTTTTGTTGTTTTTATTTTATTTTTTGCTTGTTCCCAACAATTTCATCAGTCTGTTCATTTAATTCCTGTATCCTTGTTGCTCAGGATTTAGACAATTACTAGGACACAACAGTCAAAGAAGCTTGTTCAACATCTTCTCTCCTTGAGCCTCTGGTCTAGTGGCAAACACAGAGAGGAAATGATATTTACATAAAAGCATAGTTCTCATCTGCAAGCTGGAGAATAGAAGAGCCTCAAGCATTGGAACCAGATAGACCAGAAGTCAAGCCCTACCCAGGTGTTAGCTATTTGATCCTAACCCTCCTGTCCCCAACACACACACCAGCAAGAAGGGCCTGCAGTGTCTCTGTGGAGAGAACTCATCTAAGGATAAATGGAGTCGAAGTTTGCAAAAGGCTTGGCAGAAAGTATTTAAACTGATTATGCTAAGCTGACTACAGGAAGCATTCAAATTGACCACACAAAACCGACTAACAAAATTTGACAGTGAGAAACTTTTCCTCTATCAAGTTTAAAACGTGTTCGATAGTAAAATTACTTGAAAGCAAAAGCTAAAATAATTTTCTTAGTTAATGAAAAAGTTATCTTATTGAGAGTATGTGTATATTGGATTTTGTTATCAAGTTCCCGGTCTGTTCTCACTGTTCATCCAATTTTCATAGGAGAGAAAGCATTAAAAAAAAAACAAAAAAACAAAAAAAAAAAAACCTGTTTTCATTGCCTTGGGGACAACTAGCTGTTATAGTCAAACCAACAAAGTCCACAGAAAGAAAGCTCAAAATGCACACATTGAGCTACTTCCTCTTAGGTATAAGAAAAACAAGTTCATGGAATTAAAATTATTTAGGTAAAAGCAATCAATATAAATTTGAACAAGGGTAATGCAGTTAAGGTGGGCATCAATAGTTTATAAGAACAAATCTTTGCTTATTAGGGTTGTGGAATAAAACAAAAGTTTTAATCTTCATTAGAGTGCTTTACACATATTGAATTTTCCTCAAGGTTTAACTGTTCTATAACTATATTTAATAGATGGTTTAATTTACAGGCTATACTATAGACAATGACAATCACACTCTTTGCATAGCCGCAGCTACGGGTGGTGCTCATTTAAACCCTATAGGCTTGACTCTGAGCATTTTGATTGACTGCAGGTCACCTTGGAAGAAGGTTTCAGGATGTTGCTTATAGACTAAAAGACCAGTGAGGAAGAGACTCTGCCCATGGTCTCTTGGGATATTGAGAACGACAATTGTTAAGTGTGGTAGCACACACCTGTAACCTCTTCCTCCCCCTCCTCCTCTTCTTCCTCCTCTTCCTCCTCCTCTTCTTCCTCTTTCTCCTCCTCCTCCTCCTTTTCCTCTTCCTCCTCTTCCTCCTCCTCTTCCTCTTTCTCCTCCTCCTCCTCTTCCTCTTCCTCTTTCTCCTCCTCCTCCTCTTCCTTTTCCTCCTCCTCCTCTTCCTCCTCCTCCTCCCCCTCCTCTTCTTCCTCCTCCTCCTCCCCCTCCCCCTCCTCCTCTTCCTCTTTCTCCTCCTCCTCCTCTTCCTTTTCCTCCTCCTCCTCTTCCTTCTCCTCCTCCCCCTCCTCTTCTTCCTCCTCCTCCTCCCCCTCCTCTTCTTCCTCTTTCTTCTCCTCCTCCCCCTCCCCCTCCTCCTCTTCCTCCTCCTCCTCCTCCTCAGCAGCAGCAACAACAACAAGAGAAGGAAGAACAGAACGGAGGAAGAGAGGGAAGGAAGCAGGGAGGGGAAGACAATAAAGGACATATTTTAAAATGAAACAAACAAATCCATAATGAGGAAACTTGAGAGGTTTAAGGTATCATTCCAAGTCTGTATCAGAGTCTGCAGACCAGATGTGGGCATGGCCCTGAGGGCATGGCCTGTGTATTGGGGGAGGGTACCCGGAAGGGGGATGTTTGTACATGTGCATGCAATCATGTTTCCTTATTGTATCTGTTTATCGGAAGCAAGTGACCTACTTGAGAAGTTTTGCTGTGGAGTGGGCAGGACTCTCTCTCTATGTGATTTTGAATCTACACTTTAGGGTTCACCCAAGTGTTCCAACATTCAGAGAGACTTTGACAATCTCTTATTCTTTACCCTTTGGACTCCCTTTGAAATGACCATTAAGGGCACAAACCACTCCGCAACCAAATGTATCCTGCACTGAGTCTGGAGATGTTGGAGAGTTCTACCACAGATCTCTGTGGTTAAGTGAGCTTGCTACCTACAGTAAACCTGCTTTTCTACAGGCTTTAGACTGGACAGGAGTGGTGGAGCCGGGGTGGGGTGGGGGGATTTTGAAGGCTGAAGGCTGTGAACTGGACAGCTCAGTCCATATAGGCTAAGCAGCAGATTTTTGTCTGGGGAAATGTGGGGACCAATGTTGCAATATTTAATGGGCTTTAGTTCCTTCAAGTGAAGAGTTCTTTATCATTGTGAAATGGGGAAAACAAACAAACAAAATTTAGTTAAGGATCCAGCCTGTGGCTATCTTCATCGACACCAATTCTCCTGACCAGTGATTACTGGCTACATAGTGAAAAAAAGACAGTCAAATAAAAGTAGATTCCTTAGTGAGTTTTTGAAAAGTTGTGTGTAGGTGTCATGTTGCACCCGTGTAGCCCCAAGTACTAGGGAGGCTAAGGTGGGAAGATTTCTTGAGTCCAGGGGGTCAAGAACAGCTTGAATAAGATAACTACATCCACTTCTTTAAAATAAAACAAAATTATATATGTATATTGTGATGGTTATAGAAGAAAGAGTATATTTGGGCAGTGGTTCTGGAGGCATAAGATTCCATCATGGTTGTGCTCCCTCTCCCTCTCCCTCTCCCTCTCCCTCTCCCTCTCCCTCTCCCTCTCCCTCTCCCTCTCCCTCTCCCTCTCCCTCTCCCTCTCTCTCCCTCTATCCTGCTTCCTCTCCCTCTATCCCTCTCCTTTTCCCTTTCCCCCTTCTCTCCTCTCTCTTTTTCTCTCTCTCTGTGTGGTGGTGGTGGTGGCAGCAAGAAGTAGCATGCTGGAGCAGCAAGCTAAGAGTTCAAATCTTGAATTACAAGCAAGAACCAGAGAGTAAGCCGGGAACAGCATTGAGTCTTTAAACTCTTAAAGCTCACTTCTAGTGACATACTTCCTCCACGTCTCCTAAGCTTCCTCAAACAGCTCCAACTGGGGAGCAAGTGTTCAAATATATGAGTCTATGGGAGTATATTCTCATGTAAACCACACATACACACACACACAATCATACACATATATACAGATATGCACAAGTGTGCACACACACATATACATCTTAAGGTTCATTCTTTGTGCCACAAAATACTATATTTTGTTTGTTTTGAGGTGGGAATCTCAATAGTCTGAGATGCCCAGGTGTCCTCAAACTTAGAATCCTCCTGTGGTGGTCTTACAGTGCTGGGACTACCACTGCATATCACCATCTCTGCTGACCCTTTAGGTTTTGATATCCATGGTAATAGCATATATCCACCATTTCAGTTTCTTTCAGAATAGTGCCATTTCCCTAAAAAAAATTAATTAAGAATATTCTGGAATGCCACCTAGCCTGTTAAGACCACAACAAAGTAAATGAAACTGCTGTCATCTGCAGTCTTTCCTTTTTTGCTACTGTTTCAGCAATCTTTCTGTTCCTCCATTATTGATTGTCACAACGTAAATGTTATCTGTCTGCTGTTTCCTCCTGATTAGATTTAGGTTACATCTTTGGCATGGATTTGACATTTTGACAGGGAGACCTTCTGACCTATTATTGACAACAGGTAGGCAGTAGCCACCAAATGTCTCCCTCAGCATCTAATTTTCATGATCAGTTTTAGTCAGCAGTCGGCTACAATCCTTGGTAACCATTATTGCTTTTAGTGAGTTAGTATAGATTATGGATATCATCATGAAACAGAAAAATGATTGTTAATGATAAAACCAGTGACTGGATCCATCGTCACACACATTAATTTATGATGTTTACTAACCGAAAGGTAAAAAAGGGTTGGGGGTCATGGTGAGGGGATGGCTCAGTCAGTTAACTATGTGTTTTTCAAACACAAGGACTTAAGTTTGACCACTAGTACCCATATAAAAAGCCAGACGTAATAAGGTGCACTTATAATGTCAGAACTTGGCAAGCAGAGGCAGGAGGCATCCTGAGGCTTGCTGGGTTTAGAGGACTGCCAGTACATATTATCCTCTGCAAGCCCAGGTCCCTCAGCGAGACCTGTCTTAAAGAAAGAAAGAAAAGAACAACAACATCAAAAAACAAAACCCATTACAAGGCAGAAAGTGAAATACTTGGGCCTGGATATATCTTTACCACTTCAAAGATCTGAAACTATCTTCACTGCTTTCTTCCTCAAGTAGGGTACAACAGCATCACCTCAGAGGACAGAATGTGTGTGTGTGTGTGTGTGTGTGTGTGTGTGTGTGTGTGTGTGTGTGTGTGTGTGTATGGGTGTGTACAAGCACACACATGCACAAGTGCATGCAAGTGGAGGCCAAACTGGGCCACCGTCTTCCTCAGTTGCTCCTTCCCTCATTTTTCAAGACAAGGTCTCTCACTGAACTAGGGACTCACCAACTTGGCTAGACTGGCTAGTCAGGGAGCCCCAGGGCTCCTCCTGGTTTCGGAGCCAACATGCATAACCTGAGTGTTTTGGTTTTGATTTTTAAATTAAATCTTTAAGTGTTCTTAGAAGCTAAAAACGATTGGTTTTATAAACATAGTTTTTAATAATTTAGACAGTAACTGAGTATTCACAGGAAAACCAGAGCATGGTATTTCTCCTATTATAAAAATGAAATATCATTTTTAGTTTTAACTGTTTATCCGCTAGCTAACTGAACCTGCCTTAATTGTTCTTGAAACTGTGACAGCTGTTTACCCTGATAAACTGTAATCAGATCATCTGGGACTAAAATTCTAGAACCATTTATATGTGATTTTAACTTTTTCTTCAGCAAAGTTTTAATACTTTGAGACATTTCTCTCTCTCACCAAACAACATGTCAACTATCTTCAACATGGTTGGTCGGCACATTTTGCATTAGAGGACCCATAGCCTATTTTACACTAAAACAGTTCAAAAACTGAAGAGCATAGTTCAAAACTGTCCTGGAATTTCCAAACTTCAGTTTTGTTTGACATGGAACTAATAGTGTTACCAAGCACCGATTTCTAAGAAGCCAGATTACACATGAATAACCTCAAGGAACCTTTACTGACATGTCTAAAACCCACTATGGAAATCGAAATCCATTCCAAGAACCTCAAGTATATTTAAGTAAGATCTAACTAGGCTTAACTTTTATTTCTCCACGCATCAGGGCGTCAAAATTAATTTCCCAAAAGAGTGAGGCAATGCCAAATTCCAAAAGAAGAGAAAAACAACCAGGACAAGAAACCTTTCCACTAAACAAGCAAGGGACAGGGTCAAACATCCCGAGATCCCATCCAAGCGGCGTGGCGCTAGGTGGCAGCAGAGAGCCAGAGACGCGCTAGATTAACTCCAGCAGCTACGTGCACCTCTTCTAGTTCCTTCCCACCTCACCCATTCTGGCCTCAAAGAGAACCTGCAGGCTGAGCCAAGTTCCAACAACGCGCTCTTCATTAAGGGAAACACTGCTAGGAGATAAACACAGCTCTTTCAGTGTCTGAGTTGCAGTTTATTTGACGAGATTAAGTCCACATTCCTGGCTCCTTTGCTGTACAACGCTGCTCAGTCTTGCAGACCAGTTCAAAGCCCTGCCCCAACCCCGCCACCCGCCACTCCTTCCTAAAACAAACACACCTCGGTGCGGTTCGGGGGTCGAGGAGTTAGGGGTCATCTAGGGGCCGAGTTACTCACAAATGCTGCCTCCCCAAGATGTGCTGAGCTCAGGAATGGGACCTCCATTTCGGGACAGCAGCTACTGTTGGACCAGGAGGCTTGACTGAGGTCCCCGTGGGAGAGGCGCGTGGACTCTGCTGGGATCCTTAGGCTTTCCAGGTGTTCAAACCTATTTCTTTTGGAAGCAGGTATTTGAGTGATTTCAGTGCCGTGCAAATCTTCCAAACCTCGTTCTCAGTTTCAAACGTGCACTAGACCTTTCTTAAAAGGGTTATGAGGACTAAAGAAGGTACCAGATGCATCGTTCAGTGTTTTGTGTGACAACTGGTCACTACTCAGTAACTGTAGCTATGGTGATTATCACCCAAATTAAACAGGAAATAGGAAGATTTTCTAAAACAGTCCTCCTTGACACCATCGTTACCTTCTCCGCATGCCTCCCAGGCGTCTGCTAGACCGATGAATTTGGTGTTTTCACCTGAATGCAACAGGCTTCCTTGTCTCTCACCAGAATCTATGGCATAACCTTCCGAGCTCCTGCTATGGAAGTAGATTCTGTGCTTCTGACATCTGCCTCCATCACTTACCAGCTATGAATTTCAGGGCAGCTTCATCCTCTTGGGCTTCGTTTCCCCATTAGAAAATTGAGGCTAGCAAGAGGACTTTTCTCTGCAAGTCATTTGTGAGATTGAGGCGGCTTCCGGTCACAGATGAAGGAAGAAGTCAGCTAACGTTAGGTGCTGGTAAGGTTAGATCTACTATGTCCACACATCCACTCTCACGGCTTGTAATGCTTAGCTGGGCTTCATGAATTAGAGAACGAATTAGACCTAGTGCCTGGAATCATGGTTCCAGGTGTGTAAACCACTGCTCTTGGTGCAGTGTTAAACGGCAAAGGCAACACACAGTGTAACGATATTAGTTTAATCTGTGGAGAATCTAGGATGGAGAAAATGCCCCTGTATCATTACAGGTAGAAGCACGGGGTCCTGTGCTGCAGATAGAGTCAAATCTCAGTGTTACTATGTATTCCCCGGGTGACTTTTAAAAAGTTACAATATTCTGTCTGAACTCTGCTTTCTACATTTATAAGTTATGGATCCTTGCAAACCTGGCATAGCCAAGAACAAAGATCACCTACAGAAACCCACCTGAAATGTTACAGAAGTTCTGGTAAAGTTCACTTCATTAGTCTTGCTGGTATTAATCCGGTTAATATTGCCACTAAGCCTTGGTGATAGGGAGACTATTCTGAATGTAGCTCTTGAATTATGACTAAGATTTAAATGAAGCTGGGGAGATTGGCTGATAAGAAAAAAAAAACCACAAGAAAAGGAGAAAGTGAGCAGGAGCCATGGGATGCCCAAGTTCGGCCTCATCAAACACCTAAATGTGTTTTTAGGAGGATCATCTGTCTTGATTATCTGGGTCTGCAGTGTCTCTAGGTAGGATAGACTTTTATTCACAAGGAACCTAGGGAAGCTGGGAAACAAGAACCCAATTCATTCATTCATTCATTCATTCGTTCGTTCGTTCGTTCGTTCGTTCGTTTGTTTTTAGATACATGGTTCAAACACAGAACTATCCATAAGTTCGCAAGAATTATTGAAAATGGGAGCGGAAAGCCAGTAAGATGACTCTGTGGGTAACATCATGTGGCACACAACCTTCGACCTGAGTTCGATGCTTAGAGCCCACCTAGAGGTGACAGGGAAGAACTGTAGCCACAGTGCTGTCCTCTGCCCTCTGTATGCACACTCATGATAATTAAGTGAAAATTTAAGAGACATTTGAAGAGGGAAGTAACTGTTTAGGAGAGAGTTTCAGGAAATGGGTGATGAAGAGGAAGTCTTCTCCCTTCCTCCTTGTCGATCCCATAGTCCTTTGCTTCTATCCCTCCTCCAACATTTACCACTTTATAGCTTTATTAAGTATTAGTGTGCATCCTCCTAAACCTCATAATGACCTTGATGGCATCTTATCTCTGTGTTGTCTTATGTGATGTCACCTAGGTATGTGTTGAATTAAATTGAAAACCTATGATTCTAAGCAGTATTAATTGGCAATTGCTGTTCATCTCAGTTCAAAGTTGAACATCAGGTTTCTGTGTGACTAGTGATTATTCTTCTGGTGATGCATAAAGTCAATCCATTTCAACATTGATCGGAAAGCCTCTCTCTTCCCTTCTCAATTAGCATTTGTTATTGGAGAAAGTTTCTTACTGGTTCGTTCAGCCTGTAAGTGCTTAGTGGTACTATGTGCTGGTCCCTGAGCCAGAGCTGTGGTTCCCTACTTTGCTAAAGGATCCAGTCTAATCCATGTAAGGCAGGGTAATGGGTAGAAGTTGGCTTAACGCCATTTTCAAATGTTTACTGGATGGAAAAGCTTGTTGTAGTACTGTCAAATGAACAGTGAAGTCAAAAGCATTTCCCTCTTTCGTTTTTCCCTCTTTCCCCCTTTTTTTCTAGGGTAAGTGTTGAGTTTATAGCCCAGGTTATCCTCAAACTCATGGCCATCCTGCTTCTTCCTGGGGTACTGGGATTACAGGTATTCACCACCACAGATGGCTGAAAGGATTTATGCCTCTGTAAGAAACCATGATATATTAGTCAGTGAAAGAATCTAACATGAAGGTTTGTGTGTGCAGGGTGGGTGAGTGTACAAGCATGTTTCTAGGTCTGTGTATACCTGCACATGGAGGCCAGAGGCAAACCTCATCTGTCTTTCATCCATTTTGGTTTTTAAGGTAGGACCTATGAAGATTTAGCTAGGCTGACTGGTAGATGAGTCCCAGGGCTCTTCCTGTCTCTGCCTCCCCAGAGCTGGGATTGTAGTGTACCACACAATGTTTGGCTTTTTATGTGGGTACTGGGGCTCAGACCCCAGGCCTCATGTTGCACGACAAGCTCTTTATCAACTCTTCAGCCCCTAGCATGGAGGTTTTAAAACACCGGTCCCACAGTAAAAATGGCATAGATCCAAATCCTTGCCCTGCATTTGATTTGTTTACCTTTGATAAGAGATTGACCTCTCAGCCTCAGTTTATGTCAAAATGGGAAGAATAGTTTATACCCCATAAGACTGCTGTAAAATTAAACAGGTCAGGCACCATGGTATACATTTTTAATGCCAACACTTGGAAAATAGAGGCAGGGCCATCAGGAGTTTGAGGTCATTCATGGTTACATGAGTTAAAGGCCAGTCTGGACTCTGTGAGACACCATCTCAATGAATGAACAAACAAAACCAAGACAAAACGTGCAACACTGTGAAGGCATTTTGTGTAAGCTGTGTCTTTCAGAAGCCCTCCCTCATCTGTGAGAGATGGAAAGTACTTTACTTATTGTAGCCTGTTTATCCATTCATTCATCCACACCGTTTATACACTTAGATGACCAAGTTTTGAAGCTGTGATTCTTGAGAAATGTTGAGTTCTTGGGTTGGGTTCCTAGAAGGCTCTTGGAGATGAGCACTCAAAAAAAAATCTATTAAAGAACTGTGTTTGATTTCTTGTCCACAAGAGACCAGAAGAATACACTGGCAACACACCATCCCCACCCCCACCCCCAGTCATTTTCTCAGCATTCTCCAATGCTGGGATGGTTTGTATAAGAAGCCTAGTGTCAAGGTAGAGACACTGGATTTTTCATTGTCCTAACTCACTGGGTCTTGAAGTACAAGGGATAGCATCCTGAGTAGGATAGCTCTCTTCAGCTGAGGTAATCTACCAAGAGACACTAACAGGACTTGTCATCCTCCTTTTCTCCCAGCAACTGAACGAAAAAGTCCCAAAGGAGGGCATTGAATCAGTGTGAAGCTATGTATCTGCATGTTCCGTTGTCCTGGCTTCATATGTATCTAAAGTGAAACTATCTTTTTAAGTGATGTAATTTCAAATGATACACTTTGCTACCTTTCCACAGATGTTCCTGTTGCTATTATGTTACCTTTAGAGGATTTAAAACTTCTCAGTTACAGCCAGGGCTACACAGAGAAACCCTGTCTCGAAAAACCAAAAAATAAATAAATAAATAAAAATAAAAAAATAAACTTCTCAGTTATTTAATGGTATCCACATCCCAGCACAGCATGTCACTCTGAGAGTTAAAATTCGGAGTGGCTTTTCCCTTTGGCTACTCCAGGATCACCATCTTGTGAAAGATATAGTAACTATCCATAGCAGAAAGTTTGTTACCAACTGCCTACTTCAGAGGAAACAAATGGTCATGAACGTCCTTCACCCTAGGAAGGCAACAAGACCAAAGACAGACAGACATTTTGGGGGAAAACCAACACGTTTTCAGGAAGCCACACTGTATATCATCTTTGTATTTGAATTCTGAACCCATTTTAGTGGTAGCAAGACAACTGGCTTCTGCATGGTTTACAATTATATTATATACAAAGAAAATGAACCCACACACTTGCACAGGATCAGAAGAGGAAGACCACAAGAAAACAGGGAAAGGAACTCAAGAACAGTTTGGAGGTCAGAGGAGGGGGACAGCAGAACCAATGGGCACTGGGAAAAAGCAAAAAAAAAAAAAAAAAAAAAAAAAAAAAAGTAAAGATTCTGTGGTGACTGGTCTGGAGCCATGGTGCGAATTTCTAAGGAGAGGACTATATTCACTGTAAAAACCTTTGTATTTTTAATTACATCTTTATATTGAAAACAATTTTAAAATTTAAATAGATTTTGATCATATTCTTCCCTCCCAAACTTCTTAAAATCACATGATCTATAGAAGGTGCTTTGCAAATTCCCAGCAAATGCAGTGTGCTGGCTATTTTATTAAGGAAGGCCTGAGAATGTGCAATGACTCAGTGGTGAATGGAGAACGAGGAGTTCTGTTCATGGTTAAACTTACAGACTGACTTAAAGTGCAGAACTTGTCACTGGGAGTGTTGACATTGTGGTGCTTGAATAGTGGGTGTCTCAGTCCAGTTGTAGGTCAACACTAAGTGAAGATTTGGGATTGGGACCTGGTGGGCAGCCTCAACTTGACTGTGAGCATTCTTTATTTCTCTTCTGAGAAAGAAACATGAGACTGTTAGAATCACACTACCTCTACCTGAGGAGTAATGAACGGAGAACAACATATATAACAAAGGGCCAGAATTTGAAAACCTTCATTTTCCCTCTAACTACAGCCTGGTCCCTTCCAATTTTGAATTTTTTATGATCTCACTCAGATTGTGAGAATGTGGATTCTCAAAGGTACAAACTTAAGTTTTCTACTGCTTCTTACATTTACTGATCAAACTAACAGTGAGAATGATCCGTTTTGACTGTGTTATTAAACTTAAAGGAACACCCCGACCCCCACCCCATACATACCCACCTCCACCCCATCCTCCACTCCCACCCCGACACAAATACATGCCCCACACATCTCCTACACACACCCACACACATACCCAACATACCTTCCCATTTTTCCACACACTACACACACACACACTACACCCAGTTTTGAAAGATTCATAACAAACGCTTTTTGTTTGATTTGTTCTTACCCCTCCACTCCTAAAACAGCATTCAAAGTTAATTCCGAGATCGGGAAACAAGTCTTGTTCTTTTGCTTTGTTTTTATTCCATGATCATTTATTACTTTGCTCAAATGCAGTGGGAACCCAACAAAATTTGTTGAATGAATAGACAAATTTTAGAGCTGGGGGGAAAAAGCACGAGAGATATAGTCCTCACTTTAGAATGCCATCCGAGGAGATTAAGGGACATGCATGAGGGCCCACAGTTGCATGAGTTGGATTAAGGACACATGGTTCGGAAACCTGTGGCCAACATTCCTGTACCACAGCACACACCTGCCTTTTGTACCTGAAGAGCCCAGGTAAGTATGCTTTTGGCATTGCTTGCGCATCATTCTGAGTCAAGAGGTTCACTTTTAAAGACACATTTATTTCTTCAAAGCTAGAAGTGATATAGAATGTTAGAACTCAGGAAGTGATATGAATGTGACCTCTTAACCTTCGATGCTAGTTTTTCTCATTGTATCTTGCCCAAATTTTAATTCATAGGATGGACAAGGTGCTTTCTCTACTCATGCCTTCCAAGTCTGGAGGTTCCATTCTTATTTAAATAATTTTCTTAAGTATTGAAATTAATTTTTAGTAAGTATGCGACATAATGGATTCTGTGTCACATTTCACACATGTACGTCACTGTGCTCACTGTATTTTGCTCATATTCACTCTGTCTTGTCACCTGCTTCTGCTGGTTTCCGTCTCCCTCACATACAGTTCTCTTTCCAATCATTGACAGGACTCTAGAGATCACATATGAGCAAAAACATGTGATGTATTTGTCTGTCAAAGTCTTATTTTGCTTAAATGATTCCCAGTTATATTCACCTTTCCTGCAAATGACACAATTCCATTGTTCTTTACAGCTGAACAACATTCCATTGTGTGTATACATGTGCATGTGTGTATGTTTAAAGGAGGAGGAAGGGAGGGGGGAAAGAGAGGAGAGATACAGAGAAAGAGTGAAATGAAGAGACAGATTCTTTATCCATTCATCTGTTGGAGAATATCTTGGCAGGCTACAAATATTGGCTTCAGCGTAAACATGGATCACAGGAATCTCTGAGGCAAGCTGGTTCAGATTCCTTCTGGTACATAGTCAGAAGTAGAAATGGTATAGCTGGGTCATATGTGTGGAGAGCTTTTGGGGCCACTTCTAGAAATTTGACATTGGACTAAGACAAAGAAGTAGGCTTCAGGCAGGAGTTTGACATTGGGCAAAGACAGGGAAGTAGATTCAGATATCTTGGTCATCCTGATAAGCCCCTGGAAACAGTGATCATGTGACTTTGTTTATTGCCTTGTTTGTTCCATGACTATTTGTGTTTATTGACTTGTTTGTTCTTTAACCTAGAATTGACCTTATTTTTTTGTATGTAATTAAAATGGTATAAAAGCAGACTGGGGAAAAAATAAACCCACTTCAGCCTCAGAAAAAGGCTGGGGTCATGCTACAGTGTTGTTTAATTGTCCTTTTTTTCCCCCTTGCTTCCCCACTGGAGAACCCATTGACTGACTGAGCTGCCTTAGTTACATATGGAAGTTCTATGTCTAGTTCTCTTATTTATTAAAATCACCAATTTGTAGAAAGCACAGTTTAGTCACACATTAGACAAAAATGTGGGCATAAAGACAACCTTGATTGATGTCAGTCTTTTATATCATCTTTAATTATAACATATATTCAGGGTGAGCAAGGTAGCACAGTCAGTAAAGGAGCCTGCCACCAAGCCTGACAACATGAGTTCAAGCCCCAGAACTCACAATATGGAAAGAGTTGTCCCCTGACTTCTATGTAAGAACTGTGGCACACGTGTATGAGCATGAATACACACAGAGAATAAACAAATATATGTAGCAAAAATAAATATATGTATATGTACAATTATTGATCTTCAAAAATGTATTTTATTTCAATTACCTGTGAGCTCATTATCCTAACTTGATAATGGCATCATTGTAGCACTCTGATGATTTTTTAGTTGTATGTGTGTATGTGTGTGTATGTTTGTGTGTATGTGTGTGCAGGCTCTCCCTTTGTAACATAGGCTGGCTTACAATTTGCAGTCCTCCTGAGTAATGCTCACCCTCACACCTGGCCCTATACTTTTATTACTAGTCAAATTTTCTGTAGTTATGAGGAAGAAACAGCCTCTTCAATTCTTTTCACTACATAAGAGGATTTCCATGTTTCAGCACAGCCTCTGTAATTAACTGTTCAATGTTCATACAATATTCCATTAGGCACATACACTATTGCTGACTTAATTAAGCCCCCAAGGATAGATTATAGTGGGTTGGTCTGACGCTGCTCGTATTCTAATGCTATACACTGGTTCCTCAAGATGTGGTTGCCCCAGACAAGCAGATCTAAGAATATTCAAGTGATGTCATATGAACTTTCTTCTCAATTTAACTGGTCAATAAGAAGCTAATGCCAGTGACTGGGCAGTGGAGGGAGGAAGGTGGGACTGGAGGTTCTGGAGAAGGGGTTGAAGAGGGGGCTTGAGGAAGATGGAGGAGGAAGCCACCATGAACCAGAACTGCATGGCCAGGAGAAACGGCAAGTAATAAGGGTCATTATAACTGGGGACTAAGTTAGTCTAGCTCAAGAGCTGCCCAATCTAGGCATATAGATTATAATTAAAATATGTGGATTGTGTGTCTTTTATACAGGCTTATTGGGATTGAAAATTCTTACTACAGTAGATGGAAACATGTTCCCCTCTCATTTCTTACTTTAAATCAGGCAGGGACGAGCATTTGGGATTATATAAGTTTATCCATATCTTGGACTATTTCCTTAGGATAAATTCCCAGAGTGGAATTACTGCATCAAAGAGAATGGCATTTTTATGGCTCTTCAAGTACAGGTTGCCAAATTCCTGCCATGGGGGATAGAGTTCAGTTTAATTAAATTAACTGAGGAAGTGGCAGTGCAAATTTCCTGTAGTCGGTATTGCCAAGCATCCTGCAGAGGCCAACTGGTGTGAAAAGAAAGACTTGTTCTGAGTAGGTCCACCTTTCCACCCAGTTTATGGAGTGGGACTGGGAACTCTACTGTGCCCGAAAGTCATTACTTAGAGATCTACACATCGGCACTGCCAGTTAAACCATAGGGCTGAATTTCTTCATCCTGGTTCTGGTTTGTGACAGTTCTCCACTGGAAAGGTAAGAAAAATAAAGTTTGGCCATCTGGTACAGCCTGTGTAGCAGGGGTACAGCTGTTGTCTAGCTTGTGAGGTTGTCTGACACTGAAAGGGGATGAAGTGAGGAGGGAAGGGGGCCATTTGGATAAACAGTATACACTCTGCTGGGCAAACTTCTCATGATGAGACTTGAGGGGATAATTTTATGAGTTTGAAACTTTCTCTAACATTAAATCATATAACCAAAAGCCACCATGGCTGACACAGAAGCCTCTAATCAAAGAGCATTCCATGACTGGGTTTGCCACTCAGAACACACAGCAATTGCATTGTTTTTTTTTTTTTTTTTTCCTTTGCACACAAATGATCACACTGAGTTGGAACCCCCAGGAATGTGCTTGGATAAGTTTAGTTAAACACACCTGCACATTTCAGTCAGTAGAAAAGCCCTCAATCTGAGCTGTCCTTCACCACAAAACCTAATACCTGGGTCTAATCCTCAAAGCAAAGACAACTTAAGATGTCCCAGAAAGAAGCTGAAAATTGGTGAAGAATAAAAGGCACCTCCTAGCATTTACATGCGTTTACAAGTGTTGAATAAACATCAGCTTTAGAAGAGCCTTGGTAATTAATACTTTAAGCTATTTCCAAGTAAGAAGACCAAAGTTGAAACACCTTAAGTAATTTTCTTCAAGTACTGGGCCAAGAAGAGGTTGAATCAGAACTGAAGTTCTTAGATCCCAGATTCTATATGCATATTAGATCCACCTCCCATTAACTATTAAATTCTGTATGTGTATTACACCTACTTCCCATTAAATACTTACTTATTACAGGAAGTGTATGTGGTGACTATTAGAGAACTCAAGCCACTCCACAAATCCCTGCACATAAGCATTACAGCAAAGGGATGGTGGGAAGGAACAAGGGCTTGGATTATTACTGTCATCCCAGCAGCGCATGGTTGGCACACACTTTTAGTTCAAGCATCTGGGAGGCAGAGGCAGGTGAACCTCTGAGTTCCTGGCCAGTCTGGTCTACAGAGAAAGTTCCAGATAGGGCAGGGCGACATAGTGAGAATCTCTCAAAACAAAAAATGACAAAAAACAAACAAACAAACAAACAAGAACTGTTACCTAGCTCAAGGCAACAGAGAAAACTGGGAAGGGAGATGGAATAGCCACGCTCCCTAGCATCCATGTTCATGTTAGGGAAGAATGTGCCCCAGAAGCCCGTGACCAAATCCAAAAATAGACACTCCATTTCTAGTCACAGGGATGGCAAGAAGCCTCCCCTTACATCCCACTTTTTAGGTAGTCAGAAGACCTAGATTACACACTGGGTCTTGTAATCAGGGCTTCAGAAAGTGCAAGTTCTCTGCCCTGTCATTAAATTTCTAGTGTGCCTTTGAGATGCGCTTACATTTTGAAGAGCCTTCTATAGAACACCTGATACAGCCCTCAGCCTCCTTGTGCATTTGGATTTTTACCCACACGAGGAAACCGCGACCTAAACAGAATATAGCTTGTGTAAGGTCTTATATTCAGTAAATGTGGGAGGGGACAGGGCGGGGGAGGGAGGAGAAAAAGAAGCTGTCTCCCTGCGAAGTTCTTTTCCACCTACTATTATGAAGAACCAACATTTTCTTTTTGCTGTCAGTTTTTCAGTCAATCGGATGGAAATTCTGGTCTTCTGGAAAGGTTCAGACTGGGATCTCTTCACCACTTCTAATGGGAAGAGGAAAGAGCATCTGCACTGAGATGACAAAGCTCTGACATCATGACCTGCATTTCCCCGGAAGACACGGAAGCTCCTGTTCCCTCCTCGAGCTTTTCTTCCCCCTCTGTATCCTGGGCCTTTACACATGCTGGGCAGACGTTGTTCTACACATGCTGGGCAGACGTTGTTCTCTCCAGACTTAGATTTAAAAAAAAAATCATTAAGAGGTCCCTTTTAGATTGTGGTACATAATCACGTTTTTTTCAATCAGTTTGGCTAGACATAAAGCTCTTACAATCAACCCTCACTGCCTAACTCTCATTAATACAGGTCCTAGAGGAGGATACTCCCAAGACTTGATTTCCTTTGAAGTCAAGCTTCTTAGGAGCTCCCTTAATGACCCCCAGGCTTATTGGTATGGCTCAGTAATGGTGTCTTCCCAAAGTTCATGAGTCTGGGTCCCCAGAGGGCAGGGCTATTTTTTGAAGGCTCTAGAAGTTTTGGAAGGTAGAGTAACTGATGGAAGTTGGTCACTGAGGTGGGAGTTATCTATCCATGGTTTGTTTTCTCTCCCCCCTCTCTTTCTCCCTCCCACCCTTGCAACTCCCCACCACTTCTCTAATGCTACTATCCTGGTAGACTGTTGCTAGTAATAGAATGGGCCTCATAATAGCCCTTGTACAAAGCTTATTATCCATTGTCACTAATTATGACATGTTACATGTTTTTCTAGAAGATTAAACTTTGCTTAGTCAACGTGGCAGAAATATTTGCAGTTTTGCTTGAAGATTAGTGTTTTAAATTTGAATTTCAAAGTCTTTTGGGGAAAAGAAAAAAATGGAATATAAAGTAGGCAAAATGGTTTATATTTCACAAACATGCAATGTGTGATGGTAGAGCACACTTGGGATGGCTTGATGCTTCCTTCCTTCCTTCCTCCTCTCTTCCCTCCTCCCCTCCCACCCTTCTTCCTCCCTTCTTCTGTCCCTCCTCCCTCTCTTCTGCCTCTTCTTCTCTCCCTCCATTCTTTTTTTTTTTTTTGACTCTTTTTTAAAAATTTCTTCTTCTCAGTGATGGGAATCAAACTCAGGCCTTCTATATAAGAACTTTAATGAACTATAGCCCCAGGTTCCTTTCTTTATTTGAGACAGGGTTGTGCTAAGTTATTTAGAAAGGTTTTAAACTCATTCTGTAGCTCAGGCTGGTTTTGAATTTGGGACTTTCCCTGTCTCAGTGTTTTGAGTAGCTGAGCCTGACTTGGACTTCCTTCTTGAAACACTGAGATGTATAGTCTGGATTATAGGCCACAAATGTTCATTTCAGCATATTTTTGGGGGGTGAGTATGAGATAAATACGTAAATTACCACAGACCAGAGTTCCTCTGCTTCAGCGCTGTGATCATTTGGAACTGAGTAATTCTTTGTTGTAGGAAGACAGTCTATGAGTTCTAGCATATTTAGCCACATTTCTGGTCCCTGCTCACTAGGTGACAAGAGCAAGACCACACTTCAGACTATAACAACTAAAATTGATGGTATGCATTCCCATGTGAAGAACAATCCCAGTGAAGAATAAAACCATGGAATTAAAACCTTTGTTTGGGCTCCCCACCCCCCCATGTTATTAGAGAAAACCTATCCTGGCAACAGTTTCTTTTAAAGTCATGTGTACATATGCCATAGATTATCTACTTGCCTGCAAGATTTTACTTCTTCCTGTACTACTACCTGTGTCTAGCATAGTCATGGGAGAGTACATTTACCACTGGGACTGATTTCCAAGTTTTCTGGCTCTCTTCATTCTGAGAATGCTACATGTGAACTTCTCATCCTATTTTTAGTGAAATCGGTCATATGATTTGTCTTAGCCAATGAAATGGGATTGGAGGCAAGGTCTATGGCTCCAGGTAAAAACCTGAAGAAGCTAGTGAGCAACCGACCACATGCTGCCATTCTTAGTCTCCTGTCCCAGCTGAGCTATAATTATTTTGTTAACTGACCATTTAGCCAGGAAGAACAACATATTACTTGTTGTGATAACTTGGTAACTGAACAAAACTTTCATTTGACTATCGGCTCTTTACTACTGCTGCTAATATTTCCTCACTGTGCCATTCATTAAACTAATTATTTTAAATAAATGTAAATTAGCATCTTCAGTCTTCTTCCTAGTTCTGTTACTAGGCCTGCTTTAGAACTGAGGGAACAAAGGCACTGAAATATCATTAGTTTGCCGAGAGAAGAAATAGCCTCTCCCCAGGATGAGCCCCCTACTGGTTGTCCAATGTACAGTAGTCAGCTCTGAACCCATATGTAACACACACACACACACACACACACACAGAGAGCTAGAGAGAGAGAGCTAGAGAGAGAGAGAAAGAGAGAGAGAGAAGAGAGAGGGAGAGAGAACACAAATAGACTCAAGAACATATATATATGTATGTGTGTGTGTATATACATACACACACACACATATATATATGTATGTATATATATATGTATATATATATATATATATATATATATATATATATATATATATATTTGTGCACATACAAACATACTATAAGCAAGGCCTCATTGAAACCACTGAGGTGGACCGTTCTGTAAGTAGAAAAAGTAAAATATATTGAAAAAAACAGCCAGACTGAAGAATAGAGAGAAGCAACCTGTTGAGAAAACAGCAGATTTAAATAATAGTCGGTAGGGTGGT